>NC_067399.1:413871266-414178141 GCF_016432865.1 Antechinus flavipes
TAAGGCAATACCCAATGCCCTAGGAGCACAAGAACTCCTCCTATATCTCACCACCTCCAAATAATCTGTTGCAAGGACTGTTGGCATTACCTCTTGTTGTTCATCTTTCATATGTGAAGAGAACCAATGATCTCACAATGTTAAAGTACAATGTATTCAGCTATGGCTGATCAGTACAGTACGAGGTCACAAGGATCTACCATAGATAGTCTATTTAAATATTTGGGATAAAAATTTCTTCAGATTTGCACATCTCATGGTACCTCTGTACTACTGTGATCCTGCTGTACTTATAAAGCAAAGCACCTTCTTTAAAAGTGAGCATGCCAACTTGGGTAGGCCTTTGCCATCTTCTTTCATATCCCAGAATTACTAAAATTATCCAGAGAGACTTTGAGAGTGTCTTTGTACTATTTCTGATCTCTGTGTGAGCACTGGCCTTCTGCAAGTTCTCCTTTAAAATATTTTTGTATATTTTACAGAGTTGTCTCTCTGCAATAGTTTGAATGCTTGACAGTTTAGCTCAAGAAAGGATTTCAGTGTCTGGTATCTCATTTTATCACATAACCTTCAAGAATCTTCCTAATTCAATTCAAATGGAAGTGGTTCAAATTTTCAGCAGGTCACTAGTAAACTGTCCAGATTTCATAGGCATACAACAATGAAGTAAGCACAGTTTGGTAAATAGCTTAATACTTCTTGTTTACAACACTTTCTTTCAGAACCTCCTAAACACTAAACTAGCTTTGGCAATGCATGTATCAACCCTATCATCTATGTGGATATCCCTGGAAAATATACTGTCAAGATAAGTGATACACATTATTTCCTTTTCTAGTAGCTTTTTTTTTTTAGTATTTTGTCTAATCTCTTTCCATACCAAGAAGTTACTTATATGGTGCTTTAAAAAATATTGTTTAGGATGAATACAGAGAGGACTGGTGAGACTTACATGAACTGATGCTAAGTGAAATGAGCACAACCAGGAGATCATTATATACCTCAACAACGATACTGTTTGAGGATGTATTCTGATGGAAGTGGATCTCTTCGATAAAGAGAGCTAATTCAGTTTCAATTGAACAAGGATGGACAGAAGCAGCTATACCCAAAGAAAGAACACTGGGAATTGAATATAAACTGCTTGCATTTTTGTTTTTCTTCCCGGGTTATTTATACCCCCTTCTGAATCCAATTCTCCCTGTGCAACAAGAAAACTGTTCGGTTCTGCACACATATATTGTATCTAGGATATACTGTAACCTATTCAACATATAAAGGACTGCTTGCCATCTGGGGGAGGGGGTGAAGGGAGGGAGGGGAAAAATCGGAACAGAAGTGAGTGCAAGGGATAATGCTGTAAAAATTACCCTGGCATGGGTTCTATCAATAAAAACTTATTTTAAAAAAATATTGCTTAGATTTGCAAGGGGCTGTCAAATCTCACTACTGCTTCAGTCCAGTGAAAAGAAGACCCTGTGGTTCAGGCCTCTTATATACAAAATTATGACTAAGAAGCTAGTATTCTACCTACCTACCTTTCATCAATCACCATAGCCAAGGAAGTTCAAGAAAGGTAAAAATAATAAGATAGCAAAATAATAACAGTAAAATAGTAGATGCTAGGTTATATCTTGACTTGTATTCGAATTATATTTTTTAAACCAGTTACACAAAGTTCTCAGCCTCACTCTCTTCCAGAGTCATCAAAATTCAGTGGAAAAAACTAAAATTAAGATGAAAATGAAGATGATGATGACACATAGGCCATGTCCAACCAAGCTCTAAGTCCTCTATAGCACCTACTTCAGCTGCTTTTATGGACTGTTGGGACAAATTGCTCTCATCTGCCCCTTGATGAGCAAAGTCTTCATGTGCTTAGAATGTCTTCACATCCACTTAACTCACTGATGGGTTTAAGGCTTATTTGTTATCTCCAACCTGATCTATCCCATTAGTTTTCAGAAGTAACTGCTGTGTATGCTACATCTTCATGGGTCAAGTCAGAGTTAGATGACAGGTAGACACCAAAAGTGAATGAACAGCCCTGAAATATATTCAGAAAATCCTCATACCAGAAGTGGTAGTCTTCTCTGAATATTACTTATACCTATACCTCTACAACTTCTACATATCTCTCTAATACGATTCCTTTTCTCCTCGACACTGCTGCCACTCTAGTGCAGCCCTTTATAAGCTTTTTCAGCCCTTATCAATTCATGCCTGGACTGCTGAAACAGTTTGCTAGTGGTTCTGTCTACATCAAATCTCTATTCATTTCAATCCAACCTTAATTCAGCAACCAAAGTGATTTTCCTGAAGTGAAGGTCTTATCATATCACTCTCCTCTTCAATAAACTATAATAGTTCTCTATCATCCCTGATACCTCTTCATAACCTATTTTTCTCCTTTCTTTCCATTTGTTTTACCTCATTACTCTACCACATATTCTTCAATCCAGTAACACTGTTCTTCTGGGTGTTCCACAAACAAGACATTCAATCTCTTGGTTCCAAGTATTTTCACTGGTTGTCCCCATGCCTGGAATATTCTCTCTCCTTTTCTTTAAAGACTGAATTCCTTTAAGCCCCAACTAAAATAATATCTTTTACTTGAAGTCTTCCCCAACCCCTCTTAATAATGGTACCTTTCCTCAGCTACTTTACTTCCTATTTATCCTACCTATAGCTACATATATGCAGGTATCTATGATATATGTGCATGTGTCCATATATGCACAATATACATACATACACCTATGCATAAAATATGTGTTTGAAATTTGTATGTTATCTTCTTCATTAGAATATAAACTCCTTAATCGTGGGGAATAGCCTTTTTTTTGGGGGGGGGGAGAGGGCAGAGTTTATATCTCCAGAGATTAACAGACTTCCTTACACATAGTAGGCACTTAAGGAATGTTTATTGCCAATTGATGTGCTTTGACTTTTGTTATAACAGAACAGAAAGTGGGCTGAACAATGTAACCCAGAGATTATTTGGCATGCTTTACCCTTTTCCATCTTAAAAACAATTAGTTTTCACAAGAAAAATTAATAATCATCCTCTTTAAAGAGACAGTTAACTGAAATAGCTTATAAAGACTATGTTCAGATAGAAAAGAGAGCAAGATTTTTCCATGACAAAAGGTGGTGAGACTCAACATTCAATCTGGGAGGAGAGAAGCAAATTCATGTGGTTTCCTCAAAGACCCAATAACATTGAAGAATTCTAATTTATCATATGTGAATGGGTTTTCTTTTTATATTCTTTCCAAACTATATTTCCATGAGAATATGCCTACTCTTCAGGACAGATAATATTGATATTTCCTGGAGGAGTAAGATTTGTGCACTGAAAGGAATGAAATCATGAATAGAAAATATAATTGTAAAACAGAAGTATGCTTAGTGCTTATTAAAAACCACAAGTTATCTGTACTACAGTTAGAATCTAATGGTGCCTGTAGCTTGGGGAATCTACTCTGTGGTGTTATTCGTCATTGTTTTTCAGTTGCATTTTAGAATTATTGGGTTATAGTGAGGGATCTATGCTGTTGTAGATGATAACTCTCTATCATTTTTTCCAGAAATTTTTCATCAGGGTTCTGTTCTATATGCTTTGATATATAACACATGCTTATATTTTCAATGTAATCATTTTCTACATTTCATGTTATTTCAAAAAACCATCCTGGTCTCTTCAGATTAAATACAGAAAAGGAGGCAAAAATATTTAATTTGACTTCAAGCTCTAGTAAGTACTACACTTGAGTCTGTGTTTTGATAAAAATCATTTGGCTTTTCTTAAAGTGATTTCCTCATCCACAGGAATCACTGTCTCTTTAGGGATTTTTTTGTATATTAAAGAACAAACAAAAGGGCCAGAGAAAAATAGACCACAAATTAATTGGAAACCAAAGAATCTGATCCTAAAGAATGAGTGGGTGAAACAACAAGTCATAGATACAATAGATAATGTCATCCAAGAGAATGACAAATAATGAGACAACATATCAAAATTTATGGGATGCAATCAATGCAGTTCTTGGGGAAATTTTTATATCTCTAGATGCTTACTTGCATAAGCTAGAAAAAGACCAAATTAAAACACCCAATTAAATAGCAATTTTGAAATTCTGAAAATAAAAGGGAAGATTAATAAAATTGAAAATAAACTAATTGAAAAAACTATTGAATAAAGAAAATTAAGAGTTGGTTTTATGAAAAAAAACAACAAAATGGATAAACTTTTAGTTAATCTCATTAGAAAAAGGAAAAAAGAAAATCAAATTGTTAGCATCAAAAATGAACTTTCCACCTATGAAGAGTAAATTAGAGCAATAACTAAGAGATATTTTCACCAACTATATGTCAATAAGTCTAATAATCTAAGTGAAATGGATGAATACTTAGAAAAATATATATTGCCCAGGTTAAGAGAGGAGGAAATAAATTTCTTAAATAGTCTCATTTAAAAAAAAAAGAAATTGAATAAACTATTAATAAACTCCCTAAGAAAAAAACCTCGAGAACCAAATGGATTTGCATGGAAACGCAACCAAACATTTAATGAACAATTAATTTAAATGCTATGCAAATTATTTTAAAAGGGGGGGGAGAAGGAGTCCTACCAAATTATTTTTATGACACAGATATGGTGCTAATACCTAAACCAGGTAGGGTCAAAAGAGAGAAAGAAAATTATAGACCAATTTCCATTATTGATATTGATACAAAAATCTTTTTTTTAAATAACTTTTTATTGACAGAACCCATGCCAGGATAATTTTTACAGCATTATCCCTTGCACTCACTTCTGTTCTGATTTTTCCCCTCCCCCAGATGGCAGGCAATCCTGTTAAATAGGTCGCAGTATATTCTAGATACAATATATGTGTGCAGAACCAAACAGTTATCTTGTTGCACAGGGAGAATTGGATACAGAAGGTATAAATAACCCGGGAAGAAAAACAAAAATGCAAGCAGTTTATATTCATTTCCCAGTGTTCTTTATTTGGGTGTAGCTGCTTCTGTCCATCTTTGTTCAATTGAAACTGAATTAGCTCTCTTTATTGAAGAGATCCACTTCCATCAGAATACATCCTCAAGCAGTATCGTTGTTGAGGTATATAATGATCTCCTGGTACTGCTCATTTCACTTAGCATCAGTTCATGTAAGTCTCACCAGTCCTCTCTGTATTCATCCTGCTGGTCATTCCTTACAGAACAATAATATTCCATAACATTCATATACCATAATTTACTCAACCATTCTCCAATTGATGGGATCCATTCATTTTCCAGCTTCTAACCACTACAAACAGGGCTGCCACAAACATTTTGGCACATACAGGTCCCTTTCCCTTCTTTAATATCTCTTTGGGGCATAAGCCCAGTAGAAACATTGCTGGATAAAAGGGTATGCACAGTTTGATAACTTTTTGAGCAAAATTACAAAAAACTTTCCACACAAATAATGTCAGATTTAAATAATTGGAAAAATATTAAGTGCTCTTGGATAGACCGAGCGAATATAATACAGCGAGCTGAGACACTGTGGGGGAGGGGTGGCCAGGTCCCAAGAAACTCCAGCTGTTCAGGGTTGTATTCTTCACCCCAGTGTTTTTAGCTTCTCTGCTTGTCTGCTGGCTTGCTGCCAGGGCAAAATATCCAATTCTGTAGCAAAGCTCTCCCCGCAGAGCTGCCTGGTGTGCTCTTCCTGCCACTGCCTGCCCTCAGGCTGCGCCCTGATCTAAAACTGTCCCTGCCCTAGAGCAAAAACAGACCTTTTCTGGTGAATTTCAAGGATGTCTTCTCTTGGTAACTATTTGTGTGTGGGGAGGGGGGTTTCACTCAAGCATTAATTCAGAGGCTTGTCATGAAATGAATTCTGAGAGAAAATGCAGAGCTTACGCAGCTGTATACCTCCTCTCCGCCATCTTGGCCAGAAGTCGATACAAAAATCTTAAATAAAATATTAGCAAAGAGAATATAGAAAGTCATCCAAAGGATAGTATACTATGACCAAATAGTATTTATACTACATATGCAGAACTGGCTTAATTGGAAAACTATTAGCGTAATTGACTATAACAATAACCAAACTAACAAAAATCATATAATTATCTCAATAGATGCAGAAAAAGCATTTGACAAAATCCAACACCCATTCCTATTAAAAACATTAGAGACCATAGGAATAAATGGAGTTTTCCTTAAAATGATAAATAGTGTAGCGTTTTTCTTCTTTAAAATATAAAATCGTTCTCTCTGGGAGCAGGTTTCTTGGGGTGGTAGCCCTAGTATCAGTTGCAGGTTACAAAATAAATTCCCATAAATTCTCAGCATTTTTATACATTACCAACAAAATCCAACAGCAAGAGATACAAAGTGAAATTCCATTCAAAATAACTGTTGACAGCATAAAATATTTGGGAATCTATCTACCAAAGGAAAGTCAGGAATTATATGAGCAGAGACGGCTGAGATCACACCCCACCCCACTCTGGTCTGCTCCATTGTGAGTTAACAGTAGGATTCTAACAAAATAGCATCTATTTAAAGCCATCAGCAAGTATTATAAGCAGTGGGGATAAACTAGAACCGTTTCCAATAAAATCAGGGGTGAAACAAAGTTGCTCTATCACCATTACTATTCAGTATTGTATTTAAAATGTTAGCTTTGGCAATTAGAAGAAAAAGAGATTAAAGGAATTAGAGTAGGTCATGAGGAAACCAAATTATCACTCTGCAGATGATATGATGGTATACTTAGAGAATCCTAGAGAATCAACTAAAACAATTACAACAACACAACTCTAGCAAAGTTGCAGGATAAAGAATATATCCACATAAATCATCAGCATTTTTATGTATTACCAACAAAGTCCAGAAGCAAGAGATTAAATATATATATATATATATTTAAAATCACTGTCAAGAATATAACATATTTGGGAATCTATCTTCCAAGACAAAGTCAGGAACTATATGAACACAATTACAAAATGCTTTCCACACAAGTAAAGTCAGATCTAATCTGTTGGGAAAACATCAAGCACTGAAGGATAGACAAGCTAATATAATGAAAATGACAATACTACCTAAATTAATCTACTTATTTAGTACCATACCAATCGAACTCCCAAGAAATTATTTTACAGATGTAGAAAAAACAATAACAATGTTCATCTGGAAGAACAAAAGGTCAAGAATTTCAAGAGAATTAATGGAAAAAATGCAAATGAAGGTGCCCTAGCTGTGCCAGACCTAGAACTACATTATAAAACAGCATTTGTTACTGGCTAAGAAATAAGAGTAGTCAATCAGTGAAATAGATTAAGTTCACAGCACAAAATAGTCACTGACCACAGTAATCTAGTGTTTGAAAAATTCAAATACCCTAGGTTAGGGATAAGAACTAACTATGTGACAAAAACTCCTGGGAAAATTAGAAACTAGTATGGCAAAAACTAGGAATTGATCCACACCTAACACCATATACCAAGATAAGATTGAAATAAGTTCATAATTTAGAAATAAAAACTGATAGTATATAAGCAAATTAGGATGCAGCTAGGTGGCATTGTGGACAGAGCACCAGCCTTGAAGTCAGGAGGAACTGAGTTCAAATCTGACCTCAGACACTTAACACTCCCTAGGTGTATGACCCTGGACAAGTCACTTAACCCCAATTGCCTCAGGGAAAAAAAAAAGGAAATTAGAAGAACATAGGATAGTTTACCTCTCAGATCTGTGGAGAAGGAAGGAATTTGTGACCAAAGAAGAACTAGAAGTAATTATCAATTACAAAATAAACAACTTGGATTATATTAAATTAACAAGTTTTTGTACAAACAAAACTAATGCATGCAAGATTTTAAAGGGAGCAATTAAACTGAGACAGCATTTTTACATTCAAGGGAAAGGCCTCTTTTCTAAAATATGTATAGAATTGATTCAAATTTATAAGAGTTCTATCCATTATCCAATTGTTACATGGTCAAAGGATATGCACAATTTTCAAATGAAAGAGTTGAAACCATTTCTAGTCATATGAAAAGATGCCAAAATCACTGTTGATTACAGAAATGCAGAGTAAGATAACTCTGAGATACCACTATATGCCTCTCACATTGACTAAGATGACAGGAAAAGATATTAACAAATGTTGGAGGGGGTGTGGGAAAACTAGAACATTAACAACATTGATGAATAATTGGAAATGGATCCAACCATTCTGGAGAGCAATTTGGAGCTATATCCAAAGAGTTATAAAACTGCACATTCTTTAATCTAGCAGTGTTTCTACTGGGTTTCTATCCCAAAGAGATCTTAAAGGAGGGAAAGGTACCCACAAGTGTAAAAATATTTGTGGCAGCCCTTTTTGTAGTGTCAAGAAACTGGAAACTGAGTGGATTCCCATCAGTTGGAGAATAGCTGAATTAAGTTATGACTGTTGTGTAATATTATTGTTTTATAAGAAATAATCAGCAACATTATTTCAAAGAGGCCTGAAGAGACTCACATGAACTAATGCTAAGTGAAATGAACAAAACCAGGAGGTCATTGTACATGGCAACAACAAGATTATAAAATGATTAATTCTGATGGTATGATTCTTTTCAACAATGAGATGATTCAGATCCCTTTCACTGATCTTGTGATGATGAGAGCCATTTATACCCAGAGAGAGAATTGTTAAGAACTGAGCATCGTTGCAACATAATGTTTTCACTCTTTTTGTTGTGGTTTGGTTGAATTTTATTTTCCTTCTCATTTTTTTTAACTTTTTGATCTGATTTTTCTTGTACAGCAAAATAATTGTATAAACATATATGCCTATATTGGATTTAACATATATTGTCAATATATTTAACATACATTAGATTACATGCCATCTAGGGGAAGGGGTGGGGGGACAGGGAGAAAAATGGAACACAAGGTTTTTTTAAGGGTCAATGCTGAAAAAAAATTATCCTTGCATATGTTTTGAAAATAAAAAAAAAAAAACCTTCCATAAAAATAAATAAATAAAAATAAAGCAATCAACCAGCATTATATGAAGGGAGTAAACTAGAACCATTCCTAATAAAATCAGGGGTAAGATAAGGTTGCCCTCTATCACTACTACTATTCGATATCGTATTAGAAATGTTAACTTCAGCAATAAGAGAAGAAAAAGAGATTAAAGGAATTAGAATAGAAGAGAAAACCAAATTATCGTCCTTTACAGATGATATGATGATATACACAAATCCTAGAGTATCAACTAAAAAACTACTTAGAAACAATTTACAACTTTAGCAAAGTTGCAGCATACCAAATAAATCCACACAAATCATCATTATTTTTATATGTCACCAACAAAGTCCAGCAGCAAGAGTTATAAAGAGAAATTCCATAATATAAAATATTTGGGAGTTCACCTGCCAAAGCAAAGTCAGGAACTGTGTGAACACAATTCCAAAACACTTCCCATACAAATAAAGTCAGATCTAATCAATTGAAAAAATATCATGTGCTCATGGGAAGCCTGAGCTAATAGAATAAAAATGACAATACTGCCTAAATTAATCTACTTATTCAATGCCATGCCCATCAAACTCCCAAGAAATTATTTTACAGATCTAGAAAAAATAATAACAACATATATCTGGAAAAACAAAAGGTCAAGAATTTTAAGGGAATTAATGGAAAAAAAAATGTGAACCAAGATGGCCTAGCTGTACCAGAACTGTTTACTATAAAACAGTGGTCATCAAAACCATTTGGTATTGGCTAAGAAATAGAGTACTTGATCAGTCGTATAGATTAGATTCACAAGACACAACAGTCAATAATTATAATAATCAAGTGTTTGTTTGATAAACCCAAAGACCCCAGCTTTTGGGATAAGAACTCACTATTTGACAAAAATTTCTGGGAAAATTGGAAATCAGTATGTCAAAAACTAGACATTGACCCACACCTCATATCCTCTATCAAGATAAGGTCAAAATGGGTTCAAGATTTAGACATAAAGAGTGATATTATAAGCAAATTAGAAGAACAAAAGATAGTTTGTCTTAGATCTGTGGAGAAGTAAGCATTTTGTGGCCAAAGAAGAACTGGAGCACATTATGGAATGCAAAATGGATAATTTGATTATATTAATTTAATTTTTTTTCTACAAACAAAACCAATACAGATAAGATTAAAAGAAAGCAATGGACTGGGGTAGGAGAGGGGAGTTACATTCAATGGTTCTGATGAAGGCCTCATTTCTAAAATATATAGAGAATTTGCTCAAATTTATCAGAATTGAATCAGTTTTCCAACTGATACATGGTCAAAGTATATAAACAATTTTCAGATGAAGAAATTGGAAACATTTCTAATCATATGAAAAGGTACTCTAAATCATTATTTATCAGAAAAGTGAAAATTAAGACAACTCTGAGATTGGCTGAGATTATAGGGAAAAAATGATGATTGTTGGAGGGGTTATAGGAAAACTGGGACACTAATACATTATGATGGAGTTGTGAACTCATTCAACCATTCTGGAGAACAATTTGAACTATGCCCAAAGGACTATCAAATTGTGCACACTGATCCAGTAGTGTTTCTATTGAGCTTGTATCGCAAAAAGATCATCAAGGAGGAAAAGGAGCCCACATGCATAAAAATGTTTGTAGCAACCCTTTTTGTAGGAGCAAGAAACTGGGAACTAAGTGGACGTCCATCAGTTGGAGAATGGCTGATTAAGTCATGGTATATGAATGTTATGGAATATTATTGTTCTATAAGAAATCATCAGCAGAAAGATTTCAGGAAGGCCTGGAGAGACTTATATGAACTGATGCTAAGTTAAATGAACTGAAGTAAGATCATTTTACATGGCAACAGCAAGAGTAAATGATGGTCAGTTCTGATAGATGTGGCTCTTTTGAACAATGAGATGATTCAGACCAGTTCTAATCATTTTCTGATAAAGAGAGTTATTTGCACCAGAGAGATGTCTGTAAAGACAGAGTGTAGACAGAATGTACATTGTATTTTCACTGTTTTATTGTTGTCTGTTTGCATTTTTTTTTCCTTTTTGATCTTATTTTTCTTGTGCAACATGATAATTGTAGAAATATATAAAGAAGAATTGCACATGTTTAACATATATTGGATTACATGACATCTAAAGGAGGGGATGGGGAGAAGGGAAGGAAAAAGGGAATGTAAGATTTTTTAAGGTTGAATGTTGAAAATTATCTATGCATATGCTTTGAAAATAAAAAGTTTTAATATGAAATAAAATTAACAAAGAATAAATACCCTAAAAAACACACAAAAAGGATAAATGATTGTAAAATTCTAAGTATTATAGATATTGCTCAAATTTGAAGATATCTCATGTTGATGAAGATTAGTCTTATTAGGAGACTGTCATTAAATAAAAATAAATTGGAGAATTAATCAAGGTTGTAAGTGATATTTAAGCAAATAAAGGCTGATTTGCTTACTCAAATCCATTCATAAAGTAGATATTTGACAAAGGAACTTAATGAATGGTTAAATTTTAAAATATGTCCCAAGTAATTCATTCTTATTAGAACCACTATCAAAGGACAGTAGTAAAAATACTAGATTAACATTCAAAGAACCCAAATTTAAATCCCATCATTTTCTTCCTATGTAAACTTTGGTTAGTCTTTTCTAGGTCTCAAGGTGAGTTCTAAAGTGCCTTCTAATTCTAAATCATATAAATAAATCTCATTTAAAATAACCACATTGTACTTCATACTTAACTAATTTAAACTGATTACTTTTGCTTTAAATTAATTTTCCTTGCAAGTTTTTTTTCCACTCCATCCACTATACCAACCTTTCTTTCAATCTAATAAAATGGGGTATAGCATTTAAAATTTTTTAAAATATTTTCTTCATAAAATGAAGATTATAAAAGTGTAACATGAAAATAATTTCCCAATTTGCATTGATGGGATAAGGAGGAAGTAAGCCTATTGGAAAATAACAACAACAACAAATTAACAATAGAACTCTCTTCTTGTTGACTCAGTTTCACAGCTAAGAGGATTCAGAAAAAAAGCAGACTTGGAGATTAAGGATAGGATAGTCAGAGATGCTGTATCAGACCAACCCTTTTACTTATTTTTCTTATATTTTATTAAAGAAAAGTCTAATGTCTCTAAATAAGAGGTACTTTGTTTCCCTTCTCTCTATTTAAATAAGACTGAGATACTTAGGCCAAACATGCCCTGTGGAGATCATTCCCCTCAAAGTGCCTGGTATGAAGGAAATTAATGAAAACCTGAACTCTCTTTAATTTGCCAGTATTATAATAATGAATAGCAAAGAATATTGAGGAAATGATCTGGAATGGGAAAAAGCTGTAAATTCCACCATTTAGTAACTGGGATTTTATGAAGTTAACCCTCTTTTCTTCTTTGTAAAAAGAGGAGCAGAAGATAGGAGGTTTGAATCTGAATATTGAACTATGTTCCTTCATTTTCTTTCTTTGGATTTGCCTACAAACCAGAAAGAGTTAGGGCTTTTTGATCTGAGAGAACTGTAGGTATTTAACACATGCAGCTGAAGAAAATCAAGCAAATAATCAGTAGCACTCCTTGTAGTAAAACCTCCAATTACCCCTCTATGTAATAGACTCCCAAACATATACATCAGCATGCACTCTTCTTATACACATGTAAAAATGTATACTTAGAATATGTAAGGAGATGGAGCGATGGCAGAAGAGATAGAGAAGAAAAAAGTAGAGATGAAGAGAGAACAAAAAAGAGGAGAACAAAGGAAAAGAAAGGAAAGGAAAGGAAAGGAAAGAGGAGAGGAGAGGAGAAGAGAGAAAAGGAGAGAAGAAGAGAGAAGAGAAAAGGAGAGGAGAGAAAAGGGGAGAGGAGAGGAGGGAAAAGGACAGAACAGAAAAGAAGAGGAGAAGAAAGGAAAGAAGAGGAGAGAAAAGAAGAGGAGAAAAGATAAAAGGAGTGGAGAGAAAAGGAGATGAGAGCAAAGGAGAGGCGAGGAGAGGAGAAGAGAGGAAAAGAAAGGAAAGGAAAGAAGAAGAGAGGAGAGGAGAGGAGAGGAGGAGAAGGAAGGGGAGGAGAGGAGAGGAGAGGGAAGGGGAGAGGAGAGGAGAAAAGAGGAAGAGAGAGACAGAGACACCACAGAGAGATATACAGAACAGAGAGAGGGAAAGACAGAGACACAGAGAGAGACAGAAAAGGATAATACAGGACAGGACAGAGTAGGGCAGAACAGGAGGGTAGGACAAGTGGCCCAGAACTAGCTAGGAAGGCTTTGGAGTTCCTCATCTGACATACACTAATTGCATACAACTAGCTAAGACATTTGAGGCTTTAGTGTTCTTAACAATTCCCGAAAACTAAAATTTACAAAGAAAGTAATGATCTGCAGGGCTAGAAGACTTTCCCTTCAACCAATGAAAGCACATGTCTAATCCAAATATAGATATATGCATGCCTAAACTATATATAACATGCATACATTCAGATCCAGCCTCCATCCACAAGCTCTCTCATGATTTCTGTTTATCTGCTAGACATCTCCATCTGGATAGCCTGCCAACATTTGAAATTCAATGTACCCAATTATGATTCCCCCCCCCCACCTCCAAAAGATTTCCCTCTCCTGACCACCAATTCTGTTAATAGTATCTCAATCCTCCTAGACACTGAGTCTCTGTCTCCACAATATCTCTCATTTTTATTTTCTAACTGAAATAGATTCCTTCCTGATCTCATTCTACACCTAATTGTATCTGCCAAATCATTCCAGTTAATCATGCAAGTATCTAATACATATTTCATTTACATCTCTTCCAATTGAAATTATTCTTTTCCTTCATGATACAACGTATCCATTCAAAAAACTCTTTTCAGAATTGCTGTAGCATTTCTTCTGGATCCAAGCTTGTGTTTATCACAGTGTAACATATCATACTTAGAAGTAACAGTTGTTTAAGATACATACTGTCAGATTTAAGTTTCTTGAAGAAAGACTTTTTTTTTAATTTAATTCCACAACATCCCTCATATGTATTTCCTTCTCTTTACTCAAACCACAAACACCCTATTTCAGATCCTTGTCATTTTTTCCAGGAGAATAGAAATAGCTTCCTAACTGGTCTCCCTGCCTCAAGTCTCTCCCTCTTGATTCCTTCTTCCATACAATTGTTACAGATTTTTGTAAACTCCCCTGCTCAAAATCTAGTGTCTCCCTATTTCCTCTAGAATAAAACACAAATTCTCCTACTTAACAATTAAAGTTTTTTTACACTGTAGCTCTAATTCACTTTTGTGGGTTTAATATAGATTTCACTCCTCTATGATCAAACTGTGACTTGCTGTTCTTTGCACATGACATTTTATCTTCCAACTTTATGACCTTTTTCAAAAGTTGTTCTCTATCCTTGAAATGTCCTCTCTTCCTACATTTACATTTTAGCATCCCTAGCTTCCTTAAACATTCAAGATATGTGCCACTGGAAGTCTCATAAGTTTTCTCCAATCTCCAAGCCTCTTCTATGTCTAAGATTACTTTGCATTTATTATTACATATATATATATATATATATATACATATATATATACACACACATATATATGCACATATATATGTGCATGTGTGCATGTGTGTAATATTTATATATTTGTGAGTATACCTAAATATATGTATGTGCACATGTACACTATATATATATATATAAATCTATTTTTCTTTGAGAGATAATTTGACATTTTGATAAAAGAGATAGCTTTGGAACTGAACCTTGGTTCAATTCTATTTTTATATCTATTCAATGTTTGACTATGGACAATTTGTTTAACCTCTGAGTGTCCTAGGTTGTTATGGAAAACTGGAGATTGAAGGGCAGGTTCATAACTGAATTGGCAGAAGGAGTTTCCTCATTCAGAGGGCTTATTATACAAATCAAACCAAAAATCTAATCCAAAGAGACATAGATACACTGATAAATATAGAAATAAAGATAGATAAAAGTATGTATACCATATGTATATATATATATATATGTATATACCAACATATTATATTCCATTATGAAATATAATAATTAATCATCTAAAATACTGATACATACATACATACAATTACTTCCTAGTTGAGACAAGAAAAATTAATTCAAGAGGCCAGACTTGGTCTCACTAAGTTTAACCTTTCCCACATATAAACTCACATACCCACACAAATATACACACACATACTACACATATATAATCACATGCAAGCTAATCACCAAATGATATCCTATGAAGATCAAAATTTTATATTAATTTAAATTACTAAAAGCTACAAGATCTAATTGCAATTGCTATTTGTTAATAGGTTGATTCAGCAAAATAATATGTCACCTTCAAAGTTCTATTCCAACAAATTTCTTTCATCAGTATTCTAGGATCACAAAACTTATCTTGATATGTAAAGGGCTCAAACTCTGAATAGGTGCACTTGAATCAGACAACTGAGCACTTAAGGCTAATTACCTATTGGACAATAATCTATTAGCATATTTGGAATTTCTCTTCTCACAGTTAATGCTAGCTCAATGCTTGAGGTTAGGAGAATTGTAGGGAGGAATTAGGGGGTGGAGTAAGACAAGCCAGAATCACTTTGTTTTTTTTTTTCTTCCATCTAATTTAATTATGCCATTGTACATTTTTTCCCCTAGGACAGAACATAATAGGTGATTAATAAATTTTTTAAATAACTTTTTATTGATAGAACTCATGCCAGGGTAATTTTTTACAGCATTATCCCATGCATTCACTTCTGTTCCAATTTTTCCCCTTCCTCCCTCCATCCCCTCCCCAGATGGCAAGCAGTTCTTTATATGTTGAATAGGTTACAGTATATCCTGGATACAATATATGTGTGCAGAACCGAACAGTTTTCTTGTTGCACAGGGAGAATTGAATTCAGAAGGTATAAATAATCCGGGAAGAAAAACAAAAATGCAAGCAGTTTATATTCATATCGCAGTGTTCTTTCTTTGGGTGTAGCTGCTTCTGCCCATCTTTGATCATTTGAAACTGAATTAGCTCTCTTTATCAAAGAGATCCACTTCCATCAGAATACATCCTCAAACAGTAACATTGTTGAGGTATATATTGATCTCCTGGTTGTGCTCATTTCATTTAGCATCAGTTCATGTAAGTCTCACCAGTCCTCTCTGTATTCATCCTGCTGGTCATTTCTTACAGAACAATAATATTCCATAATGTTCATATACCACAATTTACTCAACCATTCTCCAATTGATGGGCATCCATTCATTTTCCAGCTTCTCCCCACTATAAACAAGGCTGCCACAAACATTTTGGCACATACAGGTCCCTTTCCCTTCTTTAGTATCTCTTTGGGGTATAAGCCCAGTAGAGACACTGCTGGATCAAAGGGTATGCACAGTTTGATAACTTTTTGAGCATAGTTCCAAATTGCTTTCCAGAATGACTGGATGTGTTCACAATTCCACCAACAATGTATCAGTGTCCCTGTTTTCCCACATCCCCTCCAATATTCCACATTATCTTTCCCAGTCATTCTAGCCAATCTGACAGGTGTGTACTGATATCTCAGAGTTGTCTTAATTTGCATTTCTCTGATTAATAATGATTTGGAGCATATTTTCATATGTCTATAAATAGTTTCAATTTCTTCATCTGAGAATTGTCTGTTCATATCCTTTGACCATTTATCAATTGGAAAATGGTTTGATTTCTTATAAATTAGAGTCAATTTTCTATATATTTTGGAAATGAGACCTTTATCAGAATCTTTGATTGTAAAAATGTTTTCCCAGTTTATTGTTTCCCTTCTAATCTTGACTGCACTTGTTTTGTTTGTACAAAAACTTTTCAATTTGATATAATCAAAATTTTCTATTTTGTGGTCAATAGTGATCTCTAGTTCTTCTTTGGTCATAAATTCCTCCCTCTTCCACAGGTCTGAGAAGTAAACTATTCTATGCTCTTCCAATTTATTTAGAATCTCATTCTTTATGCCTAGGTCATGAACCCATTTTGACCTTATCTTGGTGTACGGTGTTAAGTGTGGGTCAATGCCTAGTTTCTGCCATATTAATTTCCAATTTTCCCAGCAATTTTTGTCAAATAGTGCATTCTTGTGCCAGAAATTGGGGTCTTTGGGTTTGTCAAACACTATATTATTAAAGTTATTGGCTGTTTTGTCCTTTGAACCTAACCTATTCCATTGATCAACTACTCTATTTTTTAGACAATACCAGATGGTTTTCGTAACTGCTGCTTTATAATATAATTTTAGATCTGGTACAGCTAGGCCACCTTCATTTGATTTTTTTTTCATTAATTCCCTTGAAATTCTTGACCTTTTGTTTTTCCATATGAACTTTGTTGTTATTTTTTCTAGTTCATCAAACTAGTTTTTGGGAGTCTGATTGGTATAGGGCTAAATAAATAGATTAATTTAGGTAGTATTGTCATCTCTATTATATTTGCTCGCCCAATCCAAAAGCATTTAATATTTTTCCAGTTGGTTAGATCAGACTTAATTTGTGTGGAAAGTGTTTTGTAGTTTTGCTCATAAAGTTTCTGATTTTCCTTTGGCAGATAGATTCCTAAATATTTTATACAATCAGTAGTTACTTTAAATGGAATTTCTTTCTGTAACTCTAACTGTTGGGTTTTGTTAGTGATATATAAGAATGCTGATGACTTATGTGGGTTTATTTTATACCCTGCAACTTTGCTGAAGGTGTGGATTGTTTCTAATAACTTTTTAGTAGAGTCTCTGGGGTTCTCTAAGTATACCATCATATCATCAGCAAAGAGTGATAATTTGGTTTCCTCATTGCCTATTCTTATTCCTTTAATCTCTTTCTCAACTCTTATTGCCAAAGCTAGCATTTCTAATACAATATTAAATAGTAACAGTGATAGTGGGCAACCTTGTTTCACTCCTGATCTTATGGGGAATGGTTGTAGTTTGTCCCCATTACATATGATGCTTACTGATGATTTTAAATAGATGCTGCTGATTATTTTAAGGAAAAGTCCATTTATTCCTATACTTTCAAGAGTTTAATAGGAATGGATGTTGGATTTTATCAAATGCTTTTTCTGCATCTATTGAGATGATCATATGGTTTTTGTTAATTTGATTATTATACTGGCCAATTATACTGATAGTTTTCCTAATATTGAACCAGCCCTGCATTCCTGGCATAAATCCTACTTGATCGTGGTGTATTATCCTGGGGATGATTTTCTGTAGTCTTTTTGCTAATATCTTATTTAAGATTTTAGCATCAATATTCATTAGGAAGATTGGTCTATAATTTTCTTTCTCTGTTTTCAACCTACCTGGTTTAGGTATCAGTACCATGTCTGTCTCATAAAAGGAATTTGGTAGGACTCCTTCATTCCCTGTTTTTTCAAATAGTTTATAAAGCACTGGGGCTAATTGTTCTTTGAATGTTTGGTAGAATTCACATGTAAATCCATCTGGTCCTGGTGATTTTTTTTTAGGGAGTTGATTAATAGCTTGTTCTATTTCTTTTTCTGAAATGGGACTATTTAAGCAATTTACTTCCTCCTCTGATAATCTGGGAAGCCTATATTTTTGGAGGTAGTCATCCATATCGCTTAAGTTATCAAATTTATTGGCATAAAGTTGGGCAAAGTAACCCCTTATTATTTCTTTAATTTCCTCTTCTTCAGTGGAAAGTTCTCCTTTTTCATTTTTAAGACCGCTAATTTGATTTCCCTCTCTCCTTTTTCTAATCAGATTTACCAAAGGTTTATCGATTTTATTGATTTTTTTCATAAAACCAACTCTTAGTTTTATTTATTAGTTCAATAGTATTTTTACTTTCTATATTATTAATTTCTCCTTTTAATTTTAGAATTTCAAGTTTAGTAATTGATTGGGGGTTTTTAATTTGGTCTTTTTCTAACTTTTTAAGTTGCAGGCCCAATTCATTGATCTTCTCTTTTTCTATTTTATTCAAGTAAGCCTCTAAGGATATAAAATTTCCCCTTATTACTGCTTTGGCTGCATCCCATAAATTTTGATATGATGTCTCATCTTTGTCATTATCTTGAGTGAAATTATTAATTATGTCTATAATTTGCTGTTTCACCCAATCATTCTTTAAGATGAGACTATTTAGTTTCCAAATACTTTTTAGTTTATTTACACCTAACTTTTTGTTGAATGTAGTTTTTATTGCATTGTGATCTGAAAAGAAAGCATTTACTATTTCTGCCTTCCTGCATTTAATTTTGAGGTCTTTATGTCCTAATATATGGTCAATTTTTGTGTAGGTTCCATGAACTGCTGAGAAGAAAGTATACTCCTTTCTGTCACCATTCAGTTTTCTCCAGAGATCTATCATACCTAATTTTTCTAATATTCTATTTACCTCTTTAATTTCTTTCTTATTTGTTTTGTGATTTGATTTATCTAAATCTGAAACTGCAAGGTTGAGATCTCCAACTGTTATAGTTTTGTTGTCTATTTCTTCTCGCAACTCTCTTAGCATCTCTTTAAGGAAGTTAGATGCTATACCACTTCGTGCATATATGTTTAATACTGATATTGCTTCATTGTCTATAGTACCCTTAAGCAAGATATAGTTTCCTTCCTTATCTCTTTTAATTAGATCAATCTTTGCTTTTGCTTGATCTGAGATAAGGATGGCTACCCCTGCTTTTTTGACTTCACCTGAAGCATAATAGATTCTACTCCAGCCTTTTACCTTTACTCTGTATGCATCTCCCTTTGTTAAATGTGTTTCCTGTAAACAACAGATTGTAGGGTTCTGACTTTTGATCCAGTCTGCTATCTGCCTCCTCTTTATGGGAGAGTTCATCCCATTCACATTTACAGTTAAAATAACCAATTCTGTATTTCCTGCCATCCTAATATCCCCAGATTATACTTTTCTTTTTCTTGCCCTCCTTCCCTTCTTCCCTAGTATTAAACTTATTGGTCCCACTAACATCACACAGCTCTCCCTGTTTAGTATCTCTCCCTCCTCCCTTTGAATCTCTTCCCCTTTCTTGTACCCTTCCCTTATTACTCTTTTTTTCCCTTCTCCCTTTTCCTCTCCCACTTTTTAATGAAGTGAGAGAAGAATCTCTGTTTAAAAAAAATGTAAATTGTTTCCTCTTTCAGCCAACTCTGATGAGAGTAGGATTCACACAATGTTCCTCCCCCTCTCTAAGTTCCCTCATATATGATAGGTTTCCTTTGCCTCACTGTCACATGTAGTTTCCCTCTTTTTATCTCCCCTCTTCCCTTTTTCTGACACTATCCCCTTTCCATTTCTACTTCCCTTTTTTATGTTATATCGGTAAAATCAAATTATACGGTTTTTATGTATCTCCACAACAGAAATACAGTTCTCAAGAGTTCCTTTTACCTTTTTCTACTTCTCTCGATTCCTGTTGTTGGAGATCAAATTTTTTGTTTAAGTCTGTTTTTTTCCTTAGAAACAGATGGAATTCCTCTATTTCATTAAATGTCCATCTTCTTCCATGGAAAAAAATACTCAGCTTAGCTGGGTAGTTTATTCTTGGCTGCATTCCAAGTTCTTTTGCCTTTTGGAATATCAGATTCCAGGCCCTTCGATCCTTTAATGTTGAGGCATCCAGATCTTGCGTGACCCTTATTGTGGCATCTCGGTATTTGAACTGTTTTTTCCTGGATGCTTGTAAATTTTTTTTTTTAGTCTGAAAATTCTGAAGTTTGGCCACAATATTCCTCGGAGTCTTTATTTTAGGGTTTTTTCAGAAGGTGTTCAATGAATTCTTTCAATGCCTATTTTCCCTTCCGGTTCTATTACTTCTGGGCAGTTCTCTTTGATGATTTCCTGTAAAATAGTGTCTAAGCTCTTTGTTTCATCATAATTTTCTGGTAGTCTGATGATTCTCAGATTATCTCTCCTAGATCTATTTTCCAGGTCTGTTGTTTTTCCAAGTAAATATTTGACTTTTTTTTCCAATCTTTCATTTTTTTGGTTTTGCTTGACTGATTCTTGATGTCTCAATGAATCAGTCATTTCTATTTGTTCAGTTCTGATTTTTAGTGAGTTATTTTCTTCGTTAGCTTTTTTTACTTCTTTTTGTATATGTCCAATTGAGTTGTTTTGCTGTATGGAATTTTTTTCCATTTCACTAATTTTTTTTTTTTTTTTTAGTGAGTTATTTTCTTTTTCCAATTCACAAACTCTGTTTCCTTGCACTTCTTGGGAGTTTTTTACCTTTTCCAATTCACATTTCAGGAAGTTGTTTTCTTTTTCCACTTTATCAAATTTTTCTATTAGTGAGTTATGTGCCTTTCCCCATTTCTCTTCTACCTATTTTTTAAGGTTTTTAATAGTCTCTTCTAGGAGAGCCTTTTGTATTGGAGACCAACAATCGTCTGGAAACTGTCTGCTATTAGTCTCTTCAGGGTTGAAAAACTGTTCTCTTTCCTTAAATTATCTCTCCTAGATCTATTTTCCAGCTCTGTTGTTTTTCCAAGTAAATATTTGACATTTTTTTCCAATCTTTCATTTTTTTGGTTTTGCTTGACTGATTCTTGATGTCTCAATAAATCAAAAAAGCTAATGAAGAAAATAACTCACTAAAAATCAGAACTGAACCATTTCTATTTGTTCAGTTCTGATTTTTAGTGAGTTATTTTCTTCATTAGCTTTATATATATATATATATATATATATATATATATATGTCCAATTGAGTTGTTTTGCTCTATGGAATTTTTTTCCATTTCACTAATTTTTTTTTTTTAAGTGAGTCATTTTCTTTTTCCAATTCTGTTTCCTTGCAGTTCTTGGGAGTTTTTTACCTTTTCTAATTCACATTTTAGGAAGTTGTTGCTCTCTTGCATAGCTTCTCTTTACTTTCCCCATTTCTCTTCTAGCTCTCTTTTAAGATTTTTAATAGTCTCTTCTAGGAGAACTTTTTGTATTGGAGACCAACAATCGTCTGGAAACTGTCTGCTATTAGTCTCTTGAGGGTTGAAAAGCTGTTCTCTTTCTGTGTAGAAACTGTCAATCGTTCTTTTGATTTTTTTACTCATTTTGTTAGAGCCTGTAAGGTCTGCCTTCAGAGCCAGGAGGTTACCAGCTTCCTCTGCAGAGCAGGGAAAGGTATATGGAAGGGTAACTGTCCTGCCAAATGGTTACAAAAAGCAGCAAGGTCCTGGAGTGCTCTGGGAAAAAGTTCCTCACCTGAAAGTAACTCAGGCCTGCAGGGCTGGCTGGGAAAGTGCCCTTCAAAAAACCCCAGCTGTGTGAGATAATGACTTCCCTGGGGCTAGACGCTGAGCAGTGAGAGTTTCACTTCCCAAGCCAAATCCTGCCCTGGGGCTGTGGGTGTTAGCAGCTGAACAGTGAATGGATTTGCAGGGACCGGAATTGTCTGCCCCGGAAGCACAGTCAGCTGGGGAGGTTCTATTGCCCCAGGCCGAGCCCCCCACTCTGCCGATCAGAGGCTGCCCAGGCTGTGCCCCCCTGCTGTGCAAATTAGTAACTGTCCCCACAAAAGCCCCGAACTGCAGGATGTGGCCGCAGGGCTGTGGTAAAGTCTGCCTGAGTCACTTCCGGGTTTGAGGGGTTACAGTCAGATCTCATTAGGTTCTGGCATTTTTTAGAGGACCCTCTGTTTTAGGCTTTAATTTCTCTGCCAGTTTACTGCTTTGTAGTCAAGGCAGAGCAGTCAGCCTATAACAGAGTCATCTCTATAACTTCTCTAGCCACAGAGATCTCCCCTGCCCGGTCTGCTCAGGACTCAAGCCTCTCGCTGCCTGTGCTAGTCTGTTCCTGGCCCCTCAGGACAAATCTTTCATGGCAATCTTCTGGATTGACTATGGCTGGTAAGTTGTAGTGCTTCTAATCTTCATGAATTTAAGTAGTGAAGATTTATTTTTGAGGCTGAATTAAATAGTTGTTTATGAGGGGAATGAGAGGAGCTTAGAGAGTCATGTGTGCCTGCTCTGCCATCTTGGCTCTGCCCCCCAGCCAGAGTCACTTTGGAGGAGAATGAAGAGAAAGGAGGTTGGTGGAGGGACAGCCTCAGAATCAGTCAGTGAAGAATCCTATTTCATGCAAACTGACAAAGAACTCTAAAGTTTGAGGACAGTAGTTTCTGGTATAACTCAAAAAGGAGCCCTTATGTCAGTGCTCTGTAATAAAGCTTTGGTTACTTATTTTTTGTAATGGCTTTGCTTGTGTAATAGAAATGTATAAAAGGGTAGGAGTCAGGAGAAATATGCTGTAGTCTTGTTATCATAATTAGCTGGCCTATCATCTTTGAACCACTGACAAGTGCTCTAACTTTCCTTTGTCATCTACAAAATAAGATTATTATTTACCTTACATATCTCATAGTCATATGAGGACTAACATGGTTTGTAAATGTGATAAATATAAAGTACTGTTTAAAAATTCAAGTTATCATTAATATTATTATTACTACTACTTTTGTATGGAGAATTCCTTAATGAACAGAATTATTAGCTGATGGATTTTGTGGGAAATTGCCTAATATATAAAAAATAATATATTCATTTAATGAAATAGCAACACTTAATGATGCTTCTCAAGTGAATATTGGATAGAGAGTTTGACTCTGAGCTGGGTAATTATTTCCATCAGAAAATTAGAAGTTTTGCAAATTATTAAGGGAATTGCAGAAAATTGTTAAGCATTCTGATTTGATACATAAATGTTCTAGAAGATCAACATAACTCATCATAATAGATAACATGTCTTATAAAGGATATAGTTGAGCCAGCCCTTTATTATATTTAGAATATAACAGAAAAGCAAATACAGCAATGCCTCATTTCTCTAACTTAGGAATGCTGTCATTTTCCAGATAATTGAAATTTTCCTGTTTTTTTTTTTTTTTTTTTTTTTTTTTTTTTTTTTACTTTTTGCAAGACAATTAAGGTTAACAAGTTGTCCAGGATCATACAATTACTAGGTGTCAAGTGTCTGAGGTCACATTAGAACTCAAATGCTCCTAAGTCTGGTGGGACTAGTGCTCTATCCACTGCACCATTTAAGCTGCCCCAGTTTTCCCTTAAAAACAATTTCTAAGATATCTCTTAATAATTCTAAATAAAAAATTTACAGGATGAATCACATACTTTCCAACTTTTAAAGTTGTACACACTATACATAATATGATATTTTCTGACACTGAAAGAGTCCTCATTACAATGATCAATTATTACACAATGCCATAAAGTCAGGACCTATTGAAAAGTGTCCGATGTTTTTGCTCATCTATTGGTACCCCAGTCTTCTATGTTGTTTGGTTTCCCATGCCTGCTTTTTCATGTTTTTTTTTCTCCTTTCTCACTGCCAATATTTTTTCCTATTATTGTTAGTATTCCTGCCTTCTGATTTGGTCCTTTTAATAGATACTTAAGTTTTATTGAATAAAGCTATTATAGAATTGAAAAATAGATAATAAAAATGCATCTCACATTTAAATAATACTATGTTTAAAAAAACAACACTTCCCTCATAACATTTTCAGGAGATAAGTGTTATTTTCCCTGTTTTACAAATAAGAAAGCAGGCTAAAATAATGAAGTAATCTGTTCTAAAGTCCCAGACCTGATAAAAAATAAAGTAAATATTCAAAAATAATTCTTCTAATAATTCTAGATTTTTAAAGTTTGGAAAGTTTACTTTGTGTAAGGCACTACCAGGAATAAAAAAAAAAAACATAAAACAAAATCCCTGCCACCTTGAAGCTTGAAATTATTTTTATAAATACATTAATTCATTTAAATACACATTTCTTTATGAATCATGTTGAGAGCAAAATTAGAACAAAAGAGAAAAATCACAAGAGTAAAAATGAAAAAAGAAAAAAAAAGAAAAAAGTGAACATAAGCATGTGTTGATTTACATTCAGTCTCCATTATTCTCTCTCTGGATGTGAATGGCATTTTCCATACAAAATTTATTGGAGTTGCTTTGGATCACTGAACCACTGAGAAGAACCAAGTCTTTTAGAGTTCATCAAAGCATATTTTTTTCTATTTCTGTGTTCAATGTATTGCTGGTTGTACTCATTTTATTCAGCATCAATTCATATAAAGCTATCCAAGCCTTTCTAAAATCATCTTGTTCATTATTTTTTATAGAACAATAATATTCCATTACTTTCATATAGCATAACTTATTCAGTCATTCCCCAGTTGATGGGTATCTACACAGTTTCCAGTTCTTTGCCACCACAAAAAAAGAGCTATAATAATTTGTACATGTGTGAACTTTTCCCTCCTTTATGATTTCCTTGGGATACAAAGCTAGTAAGTAGCACTGCTGCTACTTTGGGCAGAATTCCAAATCATAGGGCTTGAAATCTTATTAGATATATAAGACATAAAAAAAAATGGAATACTGTGGTGTTCTTTTTCTTCTTTAAAATATATAAGATAAATATGATGGTTCTCTCTGGGAGCAAGAGCAGGTTTCTGGGGGAGGTTTTCTGGAGGCAGCCTTAGTTGCAGTTCAGAGTAAATAATCACCCAAAACGCAGCCAGGTGATAAAAGTTCAGATCTTTTATTGTCTCTAATATAGTCCGGTTAGCTTAGAGGCCTATCTCTTTGCGTGGTTCCAAGAACTCCCTCCGAATGTCTCCAAATCCAAAGGTTTTGTCCTTCAGCTTCTGCCTCTGCTTTCTTCAGCCTCCAGCCAGCACAAAGATGGAATGAATCTCTTGTCTCCTTCACTTGGGGCTCGGCTAGCTTTCTGGCATGTCTTTCAGACCAGCTTAGTCTCAGTGGGGGAAGTGCAGGAGCCCAGCCACCACAGTGATGTGAGATGAAGATGAATCTGGTTATGCCTCTGAGAGAGCCTTCTCAATCTTCCGCTGAACTCTCAACTGGTAGCTTCTTCCTCTGAAAACTCCTCTGACTGGCCCCTTTGAAGCTCTGTTTATTTGAGAGAGAGGAATTGTGGGATGCGAGAGAGAGGGATTATAGGTTTCTTCCATAGTGCTCTCTCTGGCCCTAAGAGCTTCAAGGGAGGTGTGAATTCACAAAGTTACACAGTTAACTTTGTGAATCTCCCATACTTGTGAACTCCACTGAGTAAAAGTGTGAACACAAGCATTGTATCAATTGGTTCTACTTAGTACCTTGTTTCAGGTTCTGGCCCAAAACATCTTCTTGTAAGATCAGATCAATAATCTATCAACTCTAATGAGTTAGCAGTTTGTAAAGAGTCCAACAGAATACTATTTTTGAAGTGAGACAACCTGGCTTCAAACTCTGCTGTTGATATTTAATTTCAATGTAATCTTGGGCAAATCTCTTGTTCTCTCTCCTCTTTTCAACTTCCTGATTTACAAAATGAAAAGACTTAAATTGGATGGTCATTAAGGTCCTCTTCAATGTTAATATCCTATGATTCTAAAAATTGAGAGTCCTGAGGACAATAAGTTATAGGCAAGTTTGGAGGAGTAAGAAATTAACAGATCCAATGATTGAACTGTTTGGAGTCTTATCCTTCAAGGTAGCATTAAATCCTGGTACAATGGCAAAGTACTGCATGTTAAAACAGGTATACGTGTACATTATCAAATTAGAAGCTCTAATTTTCTTAAATTTAATGTTATGTTTGTTGGTTTAATCTTAAGTGTTCAATAAAGAATGTGTATAACCATAGCTACTGTTCTATGTCTTTTTAGCAACTCATCTTCATTTTGTCCATGTTATTCAAAAAAACTTCAAACTGTTGATTATGGGATAATTTCCTGAAGTCTACCAATGAAGTAGGTATTGACTGATTTGGCCTCAGATTTTAAAGTGCTCAAATATTCATAGGTTTTCTGATAATTAAGGAAAAACTGAAACTAGTAGTCTAGGTTCCAAATCATTCAAACAAATGGCCTTGGATCAATTTCCTTGAATCAAATTCAGCTTATAATTTATTCTCTGAGCACAATGAAAGATTGATTATTTATACTCTAAATTGTTGATCTGCACATGTAAGCAAAATTTTAAACTGAAAATTATTTTGTTCTTTCTAACTCTTTATCTCTACATATGCATACATAGATACACATGTGTATCTATACACATAATTTATATGCACATATATATGTGTACATATACACACATTATTATATATGCATATATATCTATATTTGCACATACAGACATATAAAATTAAAGTAGTTTTCACGTGACTGGACACAAAAATAATAACTACCAATTATGTTACTCAAAATAGTCAAGTCAGAAACAGTCTTCCCCATCCCCCCCACATACTCCACAACTATGCCACATTGGTCTCATTGCTATTTCTTGCACAAAATACTCCATGCATGTTTGTTGTCTTATCCCTCATTTAGAAAATGAGCTTCTTCAAATCAGGGATGAACTTTTGCTTTCATATCCACAGAAATTAGAATGATTCTTAGTACATAATAGAATCTTAAATTTTTGCTGATTTTACTTTTCTGAATAAACATTTATCTTCATGCTTAATGGCATAAGTATGTGAGTTTATAGGAAATATAGAAGAAATAAAACACATGATCCATCTTCTGTGATGTTTGCAAGTTAATATAAAAAAGTTAACAAAGTGGTTAAATATAGACAGTATCTAATATATTCAAGCATATCATCAGTCTCTACCTATGTTTTTGTTTATTAGTTCAAACATTATTAGACATATAAGACATGCAGAACATGCAATTAGTTCAAAGAGAAGGCATGCAATGAAACAGTAGGAAAAATAAGTGTTTTCCCAAAACATTCCTTCAGCTAGGAGAATACACTTACAAAGGACATGTGTGGAGGACACACACATAGGGAATGCATTGTTCTATGGAATTTTTTTCCATTTTGCCAATTTTATTTTTTACAGAACTATTTTCTGTTTCCAGTTCACTAATCCTATTTTTCAAGGATTTTATTTCTTTATCCACTCTGTCTTTAAATGAGTGGGATGACTTCTCCAGACTCTCTTGCCAAGCCTCCCTCTCCTTTTCCCATTTTTCTTCTAGATCTCTTGTGAGCTAGAATTTCTTCTATGAGGTTCATCTGTGCTGAGGAACAGATGATCTCTTCCTTTGGGGATTCACCTGGAGACAGTCTGTTTTCAGTCTCCTCAGGATTTAGAGTCTGCTCTCTATCCATATAGAAGCTGTCAAGGGTTAAAGTCCTCTTCAATTTTTTGCTCATTTTTTCAAAGAATCAAAGACAAACTTTCTTGGCGAGTTTCAAGGATGTCTTCTCTTGGTAACTATTTGTAGGTTTTTTTCAATCAAGCATTAATTCAGAGGCTTGTAATGAAATGGATAGTGAGAGAAAATGCGGAGCTTACACAGCTGTGTGCCTCCTCTTTGCCATCTTGGCCGGAAGTCCCCAGGTAATAAATCTAAATCATGATTAGTGAGAAGAATGAAATCTACTGAATTCATTATTCATATTATTATTATTATTATTATTATTCATATCAGAACAGTTGTTTCTATTGGGTTTAATTCTAGTACTTTCTGCTCTTGTCCCCTATCTATCCTTTATATAGCCTGTTTGTGCATAGTTATTTGCTTGTTGTCTCTCTGTTAGATTGGGGTCTCTTGGAGGGTAGAATCTATCATTCATCTCTTTTCATATCCTCAGTGTTTAGCAAAGTGCCTGATATATTGTAGGCTTTTAATAAATGCTTATTGACTGGCTATTGAGTGACTAACTTATTAGCAACAATTAATATATTTTAAATAACTGGAACTTCAAACAGTAGAAATTAAAATAAAGACATTCATCATTAACATTATTAAGAATCTACCTAGAGAGGAGGATTCTGGGAAGATGGCAAAGTAGGTGAGAAAATTTCAAGCTCTCCAGATTTCTCCCATACACAGAACAAATTTGCACCTCAAAGAAAGTAGAGACTAATGAAAAACAAAGAAGACTAGGTACAGAATAGGAATCCTCTCAAATCAACCCAAAAAGACTGGAAGAAAAAAGCCAGGACAGGGAATAACCAGACTAGCTCCACAGAAATGGCAAGCAGGGAACTCTGAACCTTGACTCAGAGTTTGACTGTAGCCTCAGTCCAAATCACAGGAACTTTCACCTCCCAGACAACATGAGAAGTCAGCTGTGAAGACTAAGAGAACTTGAATTGATTTCCTAATATCCCAGCTGTGCTTCATAGACTTTGACCTGGGAAAGAAAGGACCAGCACACTAGTTGAGTGCAGAAGCACTGGGTCAGGGATGCTCATGGCTGTAAGTACTTTCGGCAAGGTGAAGCTTTTGATTTTGGGTTCCAGATAGGAGAGGAGAGGTGAAGTGAAGTTAGAGGCACCATCTTCCTGTCCTACAATTAGCATTAGAAGTGCTTCCACTAATACTTCTCATGAAAAACAATAACTAGAAAAGAAAGAACACAATCATAGACATCTACTATGGAATAGAGAAAACTTGGATTCATCTTCAGAGAACACTGAAGTAAAAAAACAAAAAACAAACAAACAAACTAAACAAACAAACAAAAAACTTCTCTTACTCCAAAGAAAGAATTTATAGAAGAACTCAAAAAAGACTAAAAATTAAGAGAGATATATTGAAAAATAAAACTTTAAAAAATAACAAAATTAAAGTCATCCAAGAAAAACAAAAGAGTATGAAAAATAAAAGTTAACCAACCAGAAAATGATATAGTCTTTAAAAAGAAAAGAATTAATTGACAATTAGATTTGGCAAGGATAAACCAGTGAAACTATAAGAGATCAAGAAATAACACAATAAAATATTTAAAAAATGAAAAAATAGAACAGAATAGGAAACATAAGAAAAACAACAGATGTGGAGAATACTTCATAGAGGGAAAATATAAACATATTTTATAAGAATATAAGAAATAATAAGTTTACTTGAAAACTGTGACCAAATAAAAAGAACCTTGTCATAATAATGCAAGAAATAATTGACTAAAGTTGTCCTGCAGTGTTAGAGAATAAGGGGAAAGTAGAAATAGAAAAAGTCCACCAATCACCACCTCAAAGAGATTCTTTGAAAAATACATAGGAATATTATCACCAATTTCAAAACTCCCAAGGCAAAGAGAAAATTTTGCAAGAAACAAACAAAAAATTCAAATATGCTGGAGTTACACTTAGAATTGTAAGGGACTTATCAGTCGCCATAGTGAAATACTGTAGTTCTTGGAAGAATAGCAATCAAAAGAACTAGGCCCACACTCAAAAATATCATATCCAACAAAATTATTCATGATATTGAATGAAAAAAAAAAAACAGACATTCAATGGATTTGTAGGTTTTCAGGACTTTGTCTCAACCAAATACAAACTTAACAGAAAATTTAGCATATAAGAGCCACTGTGAAACACTAATTTCAAGGAACTTAACATGGACAAATCATTTATGCTTTTTTTAATGGAAATGTATAACATATTTAAGATTGACAACAGGAATTGAGTACCTCAAAAAAAAAAAAAAAAAGATTGGGAGCGGCAGAGCCAAGATGGCAGAGAGTAGACAGGTCTTCATCTGAGCTCTTCTTGGCACCCCTCAGATCAACACCAGATCAAGCTTCTGAAATGGTTTGGAGTGATATAATCCACAAATATTTGGCAGGTGTAGCACAAGGACCCAAGGTGATATGATATCCACAGGCTGGGGAATCTATCAGGAGGGTCTTAGCCAAAATACAGTAGCATTGACTATTCTGTTCTGGTTGGAAGCTAGTGGATCAGCTGATTAGCTGTGAGACATCCAATGCAAATACAAAAGACAAATAGTGAACCTATGAATCCAGAATAACGCAGGGCTTAACCATGACCACCTAGCACTTGAAGGAGGTCAGCAGCACCAACTTAAAACAGTGCAAAGCTACTGTCACCTGTAGAGGAAGCTTGGGACAATCTTCCTTTTGTCCTAGAGGCAGCCCTTACCCTTTTAAAAAATGAGCAAAAAAGTCAGAAGAACTCTGATCATAGATAGCTTTTATGGAGAAACAGAACAGACCACACAAACTCTGAGGATCCCAAAGGCAAATCATCTTCAGTTTAAGCCCTTAAGTCTGATATGAGTTGGTCATCATATCATAAAACTCTCTTGAAAGAATTCAAAAAGGATCTTAAAAGAGAGTTAGAAGAAAAATGGGGAAAAGAAATGAGCAAGAGAGTTTGGAAAAGGAAATACAGAAATTTTTTAAAGAAAACTCCTTAAAAATAGATTTACTGAAATGGAAAAAACCATATAACATCTTAAAACATAAATTTCAAAAAGAAACTAATTCATTGAAAAACAGAATTTATGAAATGGAAAAAATGAACAATATACCTCATTTAAAATTTTAGTTGACGAAATGTATAAGGAAATAAAAAAGCTCCATGAAGAAAATAATTCACTAAAATTAGAATTGAAAAAAAATCAACTTGAATGATTACTCAATGAGACTTCAAAAATCAGTCAAAACCAAAAAGATGAAAAAAAAATAGAAGAAAATATAAGATACCTCACTGGAAAAACAACTCACCTGGAAATTAGAGCCAGGAAAGACAATCTAAGAATTAGTGGACTTCCTGAAAACCATGATGAAAAAAAAGGGGCCTAGACAGCATGGTTCAGGAAATCATCAAGGAAAACTGCTCTGATATTCTAGAACCAGCAATTAAAAGAATTCATTAATTGCCTCCTGAAAGAGACCTGAAAATGAAAAATTCAAGGAAAAGGAAAAATTCAAGCTTTTTTATTTCCTTTTACATTTCGTCAACTAAAATTTTAAATGAGGTATATTGTTCATTTTTTCCATTTCATAAATTCTGTTTTTCAATGAATTAGTTTCTTTTTGAAATTTATGTTTTAAGATGTTATATGTTTTTTTCCATTTCAGTAAATCTATTTTTAAGGAGTTTTCTTTAAAAAATTTCTGTATTTCCTTTTCCAAACTTCAGAATTATCAAATTATGTATAAAATACTGTAAGTAGCCAGGAAAAAAAAATTCAAATATCAAGGAGCCACAATTGGGATTATCCAGAACCAATCAGCTTTCACTTTGAAGATTCAAAGGGCCTGGAATCAGATATTCTGCAGGGCAAAGAATCTTGAATTGCAGGCAATTCCTTATCCAGAAAATTTAAGCATTATCTTTCAGGAAAAAAGATGGACGTTCAATGAAACATGTGAATTTCATTTATTTCTGATGAAAAGGCCAGATCTTTTGATCTTCAAATACCTAACTCAAGAAAAGCATTAAAAAGATAAAAAGGAAAGAAAAAATGACTTTCTTTTGAAAGTTATAAAGAGATTACAGAAAGTTACCCCAGAATAATACACCACGACCAAGTAGGATTTGTACTAGGAATACAAGGCTGGTTTAATATTAGGGAAATTATTAGTATAATAACAGTAATCAAACTAACAAAAATCATATGATTATCTCAATAGATGCAGGGAAATAATTAGACAAAATCCAACACTCATTCTTATTAAAAACACTACAGAGTTTAGGAATAAATGGAATTTTCCTTAAAATGAGCAATAGCATCTATTTAAAGCCATCAGCAACCATTATAAGTAATGAGAATAAACAAGAACCATTCCCAGTAAGGTCAGGGGTGAAACAAGGTTTCACCATTACTATTCAATATTGTATTAGAAATGTTAGCTTTGGCAATAAGAGAAGAAAAAGAGATTAAAGGAATTAGAGTAGGTAATGAGAAAACCAAATTATCACTCTGCAAAAGATGTGATGGTATTCTTAGAAAATCCTAGAGAATCAACTAAAAACTACTAGAAACAATTCACAACTTTAGCAAAGTTGCAGGATACAAAATAAATCGACATAAATCATTAGCATTTTATATACTAACAAAGTCCAGCAGCAAGAGAAACAAAGAGAGATTCCATTTAAAATAATTGTAAATAATATAAAATATTTGAAAGTCTACCTGCCAAGGCAAAGTCAGGAACTATATGAACACAATTACAAAATACTTTCCACACAAATAAAGTCAGATCTAATCAATTGGAAACATATTACATGCTCACAGGTAGGTTGAACTAATATAATAAAAATTACAATAATACCTAATTGATCTACTTATTCAGTGCCATACCAATCAAGCTCTCAAGAAATTATTTTACAGAAGTAGAAAAAATAATAACAAAGTTCATCTGGTCAAGAATTTCAGGAGAATTAATGAAAAAATGCAAATTAAGGTGGCCTAGTTATACCAGAATAAAACCATATTATAAAGCAACAGTCATCAAAAGCACTGGTACTGACTAAGAAATAGAGAACTTGCTCAGTGTAAAAGATTAGGTTCACTGGACAAAATAGTCAATGACTATAGTTATCTAATATTTGACCAATCCAAAGATCCCAGCTTTTGGGATAAGAATTCACTATTTGACAAAACTTGCTGGAAAAAATGGAAATTAGTATGGCAGAAATTTGGTATTGATCCACACCTAACACCTTATACCAAGATAAGGTCAAAATGGACTCATGATTTAGGCATAAAGTTATATTAAAAGCAAATTAGAAATACAAAGGATAGAGCTTACTTCTCAGATCTGTGGAGAAGGAGTTTGTGACCAAAAATCAACTGGAATATATTATTGAATGCAATATGGATAATTTTGATTATACTGACTTGTTCAAAGTCTATGCAGACGAAATTAGAAGAGCAGTAATAAAATGGGCAATTTTTTTTTTTTTACATTCAAGGCAAAAATGTTTGTGGCAGCCCTTTTTGTAGTGACAAGAAACTGGAAATTGAGTGGATGCCCATCAGTTGGAGAATAACTGAATAAATCATGATATATGAATGTTATGGAATATTATTTTTCTATAAGAAATGATCAGCAGTATGGTTTCAGAGAGGCCTGGAGAGACTTATATGAATTAATGCTAAGTGAAGTTAGAGAACCAGGACATCATTATACATGGCAACAGCAAGAATATATGATTATCCATTCTGATGAATGTGGCTCTCAGCAATAATGAATCAGGCCAGTTCCAATAGTCTTGTGATGAAGATAGCCATCTGCACCCAGAGAAAGGATGATGGGAACTGAGTAAATTACAATATAGCATTTTCACTTTTTTTGTTGTTTGCTTTACTTTTTTTTTTCCTTTTTCTTCTGATTTATTTTTTTGTGAAGCATGGTAATTATAAAAATATGTATAGAAAAATTTCACATATTTAACGTATATTAGATAATTTGCTGTTGAGGGGGGGGGGTGTTGGGAAGGGAGGAAAAAAATTTGTAATACAAGGTTTTGCAAAGATGAATGCTAAAAATTATCCATGCATATGTTTTGAAAATAAAAAGTTTCTAATTAAAAAAAAGAAAAAGAAAAAAAGATTGTGATATAATACAGTATAATCTAACTCAACAAGCAAAACTGCCTAAGAAAAGGTAAAAATATTAATTATGTTATATAAATGAGGTGCAGAGGAAGAATAGACACAGAGGCATTAAAGGAGAAAGGAAGGTTTGCACTACTGAAACTTCCATCAGGAATGGATTTAAAATAGGCAACTATATCTATATACCATAAAAGATATATCACCTTTTAAAATCTATAAAGATATAAAGGGGAAAGAAATAGGATAAAGCTGGTTTAGAAGAATGTATAGAATTATGGTAGTGGGATAAGGTGTGTAAATTAATGAGAAATGGATAAATGGAGGTGGGGAAGGGTGACAAAGGATAAGGTGAAGTACAGAAGGGTATTTACATTAATAGGAGAGGAACAATGTGTGTAGATCAATGGGAACAGGATAAGAGGGAGGAAAAGGGTGAGGGGAGAAGATAAGGAAGGGATCCATGGGTAGGAGGAAGTTAAATAATATCGAGGAAAGTTAAGGAGCAGAATTTAAATAGAAAAGTTAGAATGAATAGGAAATAAGAAATATACATCAACATTATAACAAAGATCAGAAATAGAATTTATTAGAAAAAAGTAGGACTAGTAAACAGTAATCTTAGACAAAGTCAAAATTAAAAATTCAATCAGAAGAGAAACTTACATTATGTGTCAGCCATATTAATATTATTTTAGATGAATGTTTACATATAGATAAATGCATATATATGCAGATGTATGTATGTATACACACATATCTGTGCTTAACTGTAAGCTGCCTGGAGGAGATGGGGGAGGTGGTTGGGGGAGGGAAGAGGAGAGGAAGAATAAAGCAGAAAGTGCACATCAGAGAACAAAAGAATAACCTACAAGGAAGCAAAGGAAAAATGGACACTAGTCTTCTAGTATATGCTTTTTTGAAATGGAAATTTATTGTTATGTATTTTGAATACTCCCTGATATTCTGCTGGGCACACAATGGTTTGTATTTTTTTTTTGGCTTATTTTATTTTTTATTGTTTTGTATTTACTTCAATTTTTTAAAGTTAAAAAAAAAAAAAAAGAACTTAGCTGTAGGAGGTAAGTGGGTTGATGAGTCACCAGATAACACATCTACATAACAATAAAGTTTTTCTGAAGTATAAGTTTTATAAGTTCAAATACTATGGGAAGCTATAGAGGAAAATGTTTAGACTAAAAGTGTTCCTCAACATCATACCTCATAGTGTTAACAGAATAAGAAGCCTAAGACATCTAACCTAGTAAAATGAGTGGTAGGTCATTAAATTAGTGGTAGCTAAAATAGCCTAGTGATTTTCCCTATGTTTCCCTTTATGTTTATCCCTGAGGAAATCTTGTGTGGTATGCTATATATATATCAAACTTTTTGAGGGCTTGGGCACATAGAATATTAAATGACTATTTGTCACACATGGTACTAGGCATTGGGAATAGAAATAAACTCATGACGAATCCAACCATTCTGGAGAGCAATTTGGAACTATGCTCAAAAAGTTATCAAACTGTGCATAACTTTTAATGCAGCAGTGTTTCTATCAAATAAATCTTGAAGGATGGAAAGGGACTCAAATGTGCAAAAATGTTTGTGACAGTCCTTTTTGTAGTGGCAAAAAACTGGAAACTGCGTGAATGCCCATCAATTGGAGAATGGCTGAATAAATTATTGTACATGAATGCTATAGAATATTATTGTGCTGTAAGAAACTACCAGCAGGATGATTTCAGAGAAGCCTGGAGAGACTTACATGAACTGATGCTAAATGAAATGAGCAGAATCAGGAGATCATTATACATGGCAACAAGATTATATGGTGATTAATTGTGATGGTGTGGCTCTCTTCAACAATGAAAGGATTCAAACCAGTTCTAATTGTTTAATGGTGAAGAGAGCCAGCTATCATCTCTGATTCCTCCTAGGTGCCTACTCTTTATGAGTAAAACAGGTGAATTGTAACCTAGGAAGGGCTATTATGGGTCTCAGTATCTTCATGGCTTCAAAAAATCTCATTCTTCTAGATCTCAATCTAACTGAACAGCTGAGCTCATGCTCTAAGGTTCTATTTGTTATGTTATAGATCATTCATTAAATTAATTAGTAATTTCATAGTCTCAGAGAAGAGATATTTCATCTTCACAAATTATAGATAGTAGACTCTAACTTATACATTCTCTGAAATATAAGAAACCCCTCAGATCCATTTGCCAAACTCACTCTGGTTTCAAGTTATAATCAATTAGCTGATGAGGGAATAAATTTATTTATTAGGAGAAGACCCAGGCTAATAAACAATCATTATCAATGCCATAGGAAGGGTATAAAGAGGAGACCAATAAATAATAATATTTTTAAATTTCTATGTCAGGGATTCTTAATGTATTTTTGTGTCATGAGTCCTTTTGGCAGCTTGGTAAAAACCCATGGATCCTTTCTCAGAATAATGTTTTGTTCCTTTCATTTATAATTGAAATTGATGTTAAATTCAGTTAGGAGTTAGAAAGAAGGGTATAGCTGTTATGGGTTGAAAAGATAAGATCTAGCAATTAATTGGTTATATGACATAGAAAAATATAAGGAGTCAAGGAAAATGCTGAGATTTTGAACCTAGACGGCTTGGGGATAATGGTACCCTCAACAAAAATGAAGAAGTTCAAAAGATAAATTGATTTAGAGTGATAGACAATTAATTCAGCTTTGGACAGCTTAATTTAAGATATGCATAGGCATGTCAAGTTTGAAATGTATAACAGGCAGCTGGAAATGCATGACTAGAACTCAAAAGAGAGAAATGACAATGAAACTATATTATGAGTCAGAAAAATAAAATAAAATAAGGCATGGTTAATGATACCTTCCGGACCACTTTTGATTTTCTTAGATGTGTCAAAGCAATAGTAATGGAACTTCAATACAGAGGTGACCCACCTATTCTATTCATTTGCCTTTCCTGGCACTATTATTAAACTTCATGTTCAAAAGTGCACAATACATTTCTGCATTTTAGCTACATATATGTCAGGATCAATGTATAAAAATACAGATTTTTGTCAAGGTTTAACTAGGTATGTATGCAAAATAGCTGGGAGAGAGTAAGAACGGGGTAGATTTCCTATATAGTTACATTGGATTTATCTATGCTTTGATTTGTATTAATTTTCAATATTTTTATGAAAATATCTCCACACAATTAAAAAGCAAAAATAATCAGCCATGAGTGATTTTATCTTGAGCCAAATCCCCTTCCTGTTGCCTTGATAGTCTCACCTAGTAAGTCTCACTTAAGTAAGACAGGGTAATTTTCAGGATATTTTCTGAATTCTTTGGCTTTTCCTCTGTGGTTAACATATGTTCTTAATCAATATATTGCTATTATTTTAAATCTGTTTTCCACTTTCATTTAAGACATCAAAAAGGATATTTTTCTTTGCATAGCAAGTAAAAAATAAATTCAAATATCTTTAAAATGAGTTCAACTGAAAGTTTAAATACTGTGGTTTTTTGTTAAAAAAAAATAAAATAAACTTTTCAAGCATATTGACCTACCCTTTCTGGGATGTATTAATAAACTGGCACTGTGAAACCTGTGAACCACTGTGCACAGATATTTCCTGTGAGACCACATTTGGCTTCCTTTAGATTCAATGAATAGCACAAAAACCATCTGCACACACCTCAATTTCACACCAATATTCTGTGAACATGTTCCACAGAAAATAGGTCAAGATACCTGAATTCTTAGAATTGCTAAGGAATTTTAAAGATAAGAAAATGTAGAATTATATTATAAATAATTGGTATGGAACAAAGGTAGAGAAGTTAAAGAAAATTGGCTAACAAAGTTCTGACTTCAAGGTTACAATAATGGCATGTAATAAATGACTCCTGCCTATATACATCCTTAATTCAGAGAGATTAATTCAGTGCAAAGTACAGAGGAGAGCTGAAGGTGGTTCCCTCTCCACTGACAAGATGTAGATCCTTAATCTTAAACTGATAAACTTCAAAATGGGGCTCCAAAAAGACATATCCATGAAAAAATTGAGTCTCATTAGTCATGCACACTCTAATAATGTACTTGACAGGTAGCTAAACTTTGGCTCATAACTAAGACTTGTTAAAATATGATTCATCACTAGAATATGAAACTATGAAGGTATAACTTATTGAAAAGAAATAGATTATGCAAAGCACACAAAGATCTAGTATTATATAATAAAAAGATATGCTTCTGCATAGAAAGCTTTAATCCAGTAGGATAAGGGGGGAAAAGAGTATGTATTTGGATGACTAAAGAAAGAGAAATAAATTAAACAAATTCCCACAAATTCTCTCAAAGAAACTCTTTCTTTTAGAAGTCTGAAGAGATAATGCAATAACAAACCTTTAAAGAACAACCTAATAAATTAAGATTTGTTATATAAACTTTATATCCTAGCTTAATTTCATCAACAGATTTGATAAGCATATCATCTATGTCTTAATCTAACTTATCATGAAAAATGCTATCAATCATGGCTCTCTTCAACAATGATATGATTCAAACCAGTTTCAATTGTTCAGTAATAGAGAACCATCTACACCCAGAGAGAGAACTATGGGAACTGAGTGTGGACCACAGCATAGCATTTTTACTCTTTCTGTTATTATTTGTTTGCATTTTTGTTTTCCTTCTGAGGGTTTTTTTTTTCTTTCTAGATCTGATTTTTCTTCTGCAGCAAGATAACAATATAAAAATGTATACATATATTGGATTTAACATATATTTTGATATATTTAACATGTATTGAACTACCTGCCATCTAGAGGAGGAAGTGGGAGGAAGAAAGGGAAAATGTAGAACAGAAGGCTTTGCAAGAGTCAATATTGAAAAATTAGCCATGCATATGTTTTGTAAATAAAAAGCTATAATAAAATAAATTTTTAAAAAATGAAAAGTACTGTCAATAAGGTTTAGGGAGCAGTTCTGTGGAGCTATGTTAGTGTCTTCCCTCCTGATTTACACTGATTCATTAATTAGCATTTAGAAGATCCCATCATTTCACCAGTTTCAAATCTGTATAAGTGTTTTCACCATAAAGAAGATATCATTACATCTTGTCTGAAAAAGTGTTGTGAGATACTTTGTCTAATACCTTCCTGAAATTAGTGTCATAATATCACTATAGTAATATATTGCTTTCTCTAAGGAAAAAAAAAGGAATGAGATTAGATGATTATAATGTGCTATTTGGTGGATGAATTCTGACTTACAGCATTGCTTCCCTTTCTACGGGCTCACTAGCAGTATACCTTTCTTGGCAAAAAGGGAAGGGAGAAATAATGTCGAGAGGTCTTACTGATGACTGATCAACATGATATGATCGGAATTTATCTTGTTTTATACATGGGAGTTAATCCCTCATATATGGCAAAAATAAGAGGAAGAGAATTAGCATGCTATCATGGATAAAAAGTCCTTCTCATAGTTGGGATCATCTTATTTCTGAACACTGTCTCTGACACAAACTGACTCTATGATCCTGGACACATAACTTTCCAGTACCTTCAGACAACTCTTCAAGACTATAAATTGAAGAGCAATTGTAATTTTGCATTGCTTTTCTTATCCATGGTCCCTTGTGATCACGAAGTTATTAGATCACAAAACACTCCCTATCCTTCAAAAAATAACTTCCAATGCCCTCCTTCTACCATAGAAACATTCCATTTAGTCTCATAAATATTCCTTTCATCTCCATTTCCTGGGTAGAAAAGAAATGAAAAGCAGAGAGGTTAAGTACCTAACTCAAGGTCACATAGCTATACAGCAACAAAATTAGTATTAGAACATTTTTACTGATTTCTAGTCCTCACTTCTTTCTCTCACAAAAAGAACTATAAATTATCATGATACACTGTCTGGAAATGTCATTCTGAAATTAGGAATAATATATCTCCCTAAATTCAAACAATAACAGTTTGTACAACATTGTGGTGCCCATACATTCAGAAGAATATATCTTTGCTTTAGAATATCTATGTAGTCCTCTCAACATTTAATTCTCCCACATTGATATCAAATCACCTGCCAAATACATGCTAACTCCACTATCTGTCTTACAACTTATAGCAAATTCTTTCTCTGGTCTTGATTACAACTAATTTACTAAATTTAATTTCTGAAAATGATAAACAAGAATTGGTGAATCATTTCAACATTTCCTATCATGATGACTATGCTTTATAGAGAAATTCATTGTTTGGCTATTACCATATATGCCTTATATGAAGAAATATTTTAAAAATCAAAACCAGTCCTGAAAGATTGGAAAAATACTTGAAAAAAAAATTCCATTCACACCATTTACTCAGGCCTTCATCACTTGTAACCTGGACTATCACAATATTCTATTACTTATTCTTGTTTCCAGACTCTTGTCTGTGTAATCCATCCTCCACATAGCTACACAGATTTGTAGTGTGGAACTGAAGGTCTAACCATATCAGTTCCCTGCTTAAGAATCTTCTAAGGTTCCCTATTGTTTCTAACATTATGTACTAACCACTTTGACATTTAAAACCCTTTACCATCTAGCTCCAAACTATTTTTATTGTTTCTCCTCTTATCCTCTATACTTCCACCAAACTGATATTTCCTGTTTATAATATACAGCATTCCATCTCCAGTCTCCATCCTTTCATTGTCCCACAGATTAATAATGCTCTTCCTCCTTACCTCTGCCTTTTAAGAAGCATTGCTACCTTCCAGAGACACTAGGTTGCACTATTAATATCAGGAAGATCCATCTTACCGAGTTCAAATCTGGCCTTGGATAATTCTTAGCTGTGTGACCTAGAGGAAATCACTTAAACTTGTTTGACTTAGTTCCTCGTGTATAAAATGAACTGGAGAAGGAAAAGGAAAAATACTCCAGTATCTTTGCCAAGAAAACTACACATGGGGTCACAGAGTCAGTCACAATTGAACAACAGTAATTAAACAACAAGCTATCTTCAAGTTCAATTAAACTTGCTATAAAATCTCTTTCTGATATCCCTAGCTTTTAGTAGTCTCTACATCTACCTTTTCAAAATTATTTTTATGTGCTTATACTTTCATATACATATATATATATATGTATTATATGTATTTATTTATCAGCTCGTATAGTTCACCCTGTTAAAATAAATTTCTCTTTGAAGACAAGAACTCTTTCATTTTTATCTTTGTATTCTAACACCAATCTTATGTCAGATATAAAGCAGGCACATAATAAATGCATGTTGGATTGGATTGGATTGTTATACTACTGTCATTTATAGATAGCACAAAACATAATCATGAGTATGCAACACACTTCAATAGATAAACAGATATTACTGCATAACAGACTAGAACAATAGTGGAGAATGGTGATGGCTACTCTTTCATTAAAGAATCAAATCTAATTAACATTCTGGAGACTGGCACCTTGTAGCTGTGATAAATAGACTTTTAAAGAATTTTCCCCTTGCTTTTCAAATTTGTTTGTTTATGGGAACTAGCCCCTAATGTGTAATTAAGTAAATTTTTATAGATATTTCCAGTTATCCTTCTAATTAAAATGGTGATAATGACAAGAAGACATACTTCAATGCTAACAAAGTCATGAAATAGGATGGATAATTATAATGAAAGAACTACATGACCCACCAAGGTACAGTGTTTTGTTTTGTTTTGTTTTGTTTTGAGAAAACACTGTTGTTGTATATTCAACAAGGAAAAAGAGACTGTTTTGCCTGTTAGAATGAAACTGGTTATGATACTTTGGGGACCATTGAATATCTTGTCATTTAGGGCTTCTCCAGAAAAAACTTTAAAAAAACATTAATAATGTGATCTCAGATGAAGCAAAAGCAAAAATTGATATAATTAAAAGAGATAAGGAAGAGCACTATATCTTGCTGAAAGGTAGCATAGATGATGAAGCAATATCAATACTAAACATATATGCACCAAGTGGTATAGTTTCTAAATTCCTAAAGAAGTTAAGAGAGCTGAAAGAAGAAATAGACAGCAAAACTATAATAGTGAAAGATCTCAACCTTGCACTCTCAGAACTAGACAAAACAAATCAAACGACAAAATAAATAAGAAAGAAGTTAAAGAGTGTGAAGATCGAGTTAGCTCCCTGGATACCTTAGCATCAGCAAGAGTCAGGATAAGCAAAAGTTCTTGGTCTTTATGCTTGGTCTTTAGGGATAGAAGTGAATTGGATGGACACAGGATCTCTACAACCTCTCTTCTTTGTCTCCAGTCCAGAAGTGACTCTGGCTAGTCTTACTCCACCCTCCAGTTGCTCCTACAATTCTCTGTATACACCAATTATCAAGCCAGCATAGAATAGTGGGAAGGGCCATTTCCCAAGCATATGCTTAGAGAATATTGTCCAATCAGTAATTAGCCTTAAGTGCTCAGTTGTCCAATCTCAGTGCACTAACTCAAGAGTTTCAGACCTTTACAAAAGAGGTAAATAGAACACTAGAAAAGTTAAGTGTGATAGATATTTGGAGAAAACTAAATGGAGACAGAAAGGAGTATACTTTTTTCTCCACAATTCATGGAACCTATACAAAAATTGAATATTTATTAGAGCATAAAGACCTCAAATTCAAATGCAGAAAGGCAGAAATAGTAAATACATCCTTTTTCTGATTACAATGCATAAAAACTACGTTCAATAAAAAGTCAGAGGAAAATAGACCAAAAATTGTTTGAAAACCAAATATTCTTATTCTAAAGAATGACTGGATGAAACAGCAAATCATAGACAAAATTAATAATTTCACCCAAGAGAATAATAATAATGAGATGGCATGCCAAAATGTGTGGGATGCAGTCAAAGCGGTAATAAGGAGAAATTGTATATTTCTAGAGGTAGACTTACATAAAATAAAGAAAGAGAAAATCAATGAAATAGGTTTGCAACTAAAAAAGCTAGAAAAAGAGCAAATTTAAAACCCCCAATCAACCACTGAACTTGAAATTCTAAAAATAAAAGGAGACATTAGTAAAATTGAAAGTAAAATACCTATTGAATTAATAAATAAAACTAAGACTTGGTTCTATAATAAAACCAACAAAATAGCTAAATCCTTGGTAAATTTGATTAGAAAAAGGAAAGAGGAAAATCAAATTGTTAGTCTCAAAAATGAAAAGGGAGAACTTGCCACAAATGAAAAGGAAATTGGAGGAATAATTTGGAGTTATTTTGCTCAACTTTATGCCAATAAATTTGATAATTTAAATGAAATGGATGAATACCTTCAAAAATATAGGTTGCCCAGATTAATAGAGGAAGAAGTAAATTGGTTAAATAATCCCATTTCAGAAAAAGAAATAGAATAAGCTATTAATCAACTCCCTAAGAAAAAATCTCCAGGACCAAATAGATTTGCATGTGAATTCTAACAAACATTTAAATAACAATTAACTCCAATGCTATATAAACTATTTGAAAAAAATAGGGATTAAAGGAGTCCTACCAAATTCCTTTTATGACACAAACATGATACTGATATCTAAACCAGATAGGACAAAAACAGAGAAATAAAATTATAGACCTATAAATCTTAAATAAAATATTAGCAAAAAGATTACAGAAAATCATTCCCAGGATAATACCCCATGACCAAGTAAGATTTATACCAAGAATGCAGGGCTGCTTCAATATTAGGAAAACTATTAACATAATTGACTGTATCAATAACAAAATTTACAAAAAAAATATGATCATCTCAATAGATGCAGAAAGAGCATTTGATAAAATCCATCACCCATTCCTATTAAAAACACTTGAGAGTATAGGAATAAATTGACTTTTCCTTAAAATAGTCAGTAGCATCTAATTAAAACCATCAATAAGTATCATATATAATAGTGATAAACTAAAAGCCTTCCCAATAAAATCAGGAATAAACAAGGTTGCCCAATATCACCATTAATATTCAATATTGTATTAGAAATGCTAGCTTCAGCAATAAGAGATGAAAAGAGATTAAAGGAATTAAGAGTAGGTAATGAGGAAACCAAATTATCACTATTTGCAGATGATATGATGGTATTCTTAGAGAACTCCAGAGATTCTACTAAAAATCTATTAGAAATAATCCACAACTTTAGCAAAGTTGCATGATACAAAATAAATTCACATAAATCCTCAGCAATTTTATACATCACTAAAAAATTCAGCAGCAAAAGATAAGAGAAATTCCATTTAAAATAACTGATAATAGTATAAAATATTTGGGAATCTATCTACCAAAGGAAAGTCAGGAATTATATAATTCAAAACAAAACAAAAAAGAAGCAAAATTACAAAACACTTTCCACACAAATAAAGTCAGATCCAAACTATTGGAAAAGTATTAACTGCTCTTGGATAGGTTGAGCAAATATAACAAAGATGACAATACTACCTAAACTAATCTATTTATTTAGTGCTATACCAATCAGACTCCCAAGAAAGTATTTTAATGACCTAGAAAAAATAACAACAAAATTCATCTGGAAGAAGAAAAGGTCAAGAATTTCAAGGGAACTAATGAAAAAAAAAAATCAAATGAAGGTGACCTAGCTGTATCAGATCTAAACTATATTATAAAGCAATGGTCATTAAAACCATTTAGTACTGGCTAAGAAATAGACTTGTTAATCAGTGGAATAGCTTAAGCTCACAGAACAAAATAGCCAATGACTATAACAATATAATATTTGACAAACCAAAAATCCCACCTTTTGGGAATAAGAATTCATTATTTGACAAAAACTTCTGGGAAAATTGGAAACTAGTATGGCAGAAACTAGGCATTGACCCACACTTAATACTGTACACCAAGATAAGGTCAAACTGGGTTCATGATCTATGCATAAAGAATGATATTATAAATTAGAAGAATATGGCATAATTTATCTCTCAGACCTGTGGAGGAGGAAGGAATTTGAAATCAAAGAACTAGAGATCATTTTTGATCACAAAATAGAAATTTTTGATTATATAAAGTTAAAAAGCTTTTATACAAACAAAGCTAATGCAGACATGATTAAAAAGCAATCTGGAACTACATTCAAAAAGTTATCAAACTGTGCATACCCTTTGATCCAGCAGTGTTACTACTAGGCTTATATCCCAAAGAGATAATAAAAAAGGGAAAGGCACCTGTATGTGCAAAAATGTTTTTGGCAACCCTTTTTGAAGTGGCTAGAAACTGGAAATTGAATGGATGCCCATCAATTGAAGAATGGCTGAATAAATTGTGGTATATGAATGTTATGGAATATTATTGTTCTATAAGAAATGACCAGCAGGATGAATACAGAGAGACTTGAAGAGACTTAAATGAACTGATGCTAAGTGAAATGAGCATAACCAGGAGATCATTATACACTTCAGCAACAACACAACATGATGATCAATTCTGATGAAAGTAGCTACCTTTAACAATGAAAGGATCCAAATCAGTTCCAATTGATCTGTAATGAACAGAACCAGCTACACCCAGAAAAAGAACACTGGAAAATGAGTGTGGACCACAACATAACATTTGCACTCTTTCTGTTGTTGTTTGCTTGCATTTCTCGTTTTTCTTACCAGGTTATTTATACCTTCTTTCTAAATATGGTTTTTCTTGTGCAACAAGATAACTGTATAAACATGTACACATGTATTGTATTTAACATATACTTTTACATGTTTAATATTTATGGGACTGCCTGCCATCTAGGGGAGGGAGTGGAGGCAAGGAAAAGAAAAGTTGGAACAGAAGTTTTAATTACCTATGCATATTGTTTTGTCAATAAAAAGGTATAATAATAATAATAAAGAAATCATTCTCAAAAATCATTTGAATTTAAATCTTAATGCTGAAATATACTCTCTACTTAAATTTGGCAAATTGCTTTAATTCTAAATACCTCAATCTATTCTCTAAGACATGAAGTTGTAGACTGATCTTTAAAATAAAGTAATTTCATGTGAGCAGGAGGAAGCAGAACTGCTAAAGATTGAGAGAATTAGAAAAGGTTTCTCATAGGAGTTTTAACAATAGATCAGCCAATTATAAGACAGAAATATAGTTGAGAGCACCTCTTTCTGACCAATCCAAAGAAAATTCCTAGCTCAATTCAAAATTGTAGTACTTTAACCAGTAATCGACATCAAAAAAGAGGCATAAAACACAGAAGCATATGCTCACTTAAGGCAAATATGTTAGACTCCTGACCTCTAAGTCACAAGCTGCCAGGAAAATTCCTATGTGTATCCAGAAGCAGGTGAAATATGTAATTATGTAATGTCTAATAAAATGAATAAAAATATAATATTATGTCATGTTGATTTCTGGTAGTCCACAGGGATGTTTTTTGACTTAATTTAAGACACCATTTATCTAAAGTATTCACAAGAATAAAAATAATTATTAATGTTGATAACAATAGCAGCAGCATTAATATAGTTCTATGAGAATAACAAAGTGTTTTACATGTGTTAAATCATTTGATCTTTATATGTTGTGAAATATTTATATCAATGCAGTACTTGGTGCATAGTACATGTTCAGCAAATATTTGTTGAGCTGAAATATTTAGTGATATCTTTTATAAGACCTTTTATATGCAATCAATATGCTCTTGCCATACTTTTTTATCTTTGTGGCACTCACAGTTTACATAATTCAAAGATTATGATGCTCTGCTAATTATAGCCATAAATTTCACTTGAGGAACATTGGAGTTTAAAAAAAAAAGTTTGTTTGTTGGAAAAGCTTAGAGTCATTCAAAATATTTGCATTCCTAAATACAAGCCAACCTGCTTTATTCTTTCTATTGATGAAACTAGTTCATTGTCTAATAACAATGTCTGAACAAGTTCTGTATACCAATTTGCTAGTTTTAGAAGTTGTCTATCAAATTGAATTCCATAACACTGGCAACAGGTTTTCTTCATTCAAATTTTGTTTGCTCCTATGTGGATAGTTAAAACAAACTGATTTGAATGATTACATATCTCACATAACAAGCACTACAATGTTCCTAGCTTAAGGTAATTAACATAATGTTATTCACAAACATAGCCACCTGAAGGAGCTGATTGTTTGAAGGGAATGCTTTCATTTTCAACCTCTGACCGAGTAACAATTTTAAAATATCTGCATGAAGAAAATTGAAAAGTATCCATGATAACAAGTCACTTAACCCTGTTTACTTAAATTCTTTTTCCATAAAAAGCAAGATTTTTATAGAGAGATTCTTAAAGATCTAATATCTCAAATGTATAAAAAGCTTTGTAAAATCTATAAGAATACAAGTCATTCCTTAATAAATGGTCAAAGATTATGAATAGGCAGTTTTTAGAAATCAAAGAAATCAAAACAAATTATAATCACATGAAAAGGTGCTCTAAACACCTGTTGATTAGAGAAATGCAAATTAAAATGACTTTGAGATATCATTTTATACCTATCAAAATTACTAAAATTATTGAATGGGAAAATGACAAATGTTGGAGAGGATGTGGAAAAATTGGGATAATAATTCATTTTTAGTGGAATTGTTAACAGATCCAACCATTTTTGATCATATATAATGAGTGATAAATAAATACTTGTTGATTTGGTTGACTAAAATAGGTTAAAAGATCAGACTATATACTTAATTGTCTTCTTATCCTTATCTCTTCCCTAATTCATATGAAGTTTTATCTTTGCTTTCATAAATTGATTTTTACTATACAAAGACAGCTATTTAGCAATATCCAATTTGATAACCATTTACTTCATACCTGTTAAGATGCTGTCCATTTTACATGATGTTATTCATTGTAAAATCACCCGATCGGGTTTTCTAGACTAAAACAATTATTTTTTTCTCTAAATGTCTATCCTTTACCTAAATAAATCAACTGGTAAACACTATATGCTTTTGTGAATGTTTGAATGCCTTAGAACTTTACCTTCTAAAACATTTTTTTCCTTTTTACCAATTCAGTGATATGTGCAAATATTGTCTTAAAAAAGAATCAGTTGAAAAGTATCAACTACATGATGACTTGAGACTTTTCTTCAAATTAAGTGTTGGAGGACCAAGAAATCTATTATTCTTATTCATACTTCTTCAAGCAGCAGAAATTATGTGAACTTATTTTAAAATATTATCCCTTGGGTCTTAATTACTTATTTTTCCATGAAGCATGCTATAAGTAATTGCAATCTATTTCTAGGTCACCTAAGACATACACATCAAAGAAAATCAATCCTCTTATTTCCTAAATTAAACCAAGAAAAAATTTCTACATATAACTTTGAAACCAGAAACCTTGAAAATGGTTGAAGCATTTGTCACTTTGATATTTGTCATCATCTTGCAATCATTAGAATTTTTTAATTTTGTCATTTTTATAGAAATGTCAAAAGATCATTTTGATTTTTTTTCAATAGTTTATGTGTTTGTATTTTTGTCCTACAATATTTAAGTTGATATGACTTAATAGGAGCTCATTCCAGCTTTCTGCACACCTGCTGTTATCTCTAATGTTTCTCAGTATTTTGAGCTGTTGTTCTTCTAAATTTCCATCATTGCCTTTTTCTAAGATATTGGACATGATTTTACATAGTACAGAAGCATTTGTTTTGACTGTTATCTCTCTTATGACATATCGCATCAAACAGCATTATTAAATATGGCTGACAAACTCCTCTAGGATACAATTGGAGAAATCTCATCAATAACCAAGACATGATAAAATCATTCCCACTGAACAATGTACACATAGATAGTGATGAATAAGAGAGTCAGTAAGTGATTCCATCCAAATCATCAAGATCTGGTTACAATAGTATCATAGAGATTCAAGCCAATAGAATCAGTGTCTTGATATTTCTCATAATCTCTCTCTTAAGATGCATCTTTATCTTCCCATATTAACTACTTATCTTATGAGTAAATACCAACAAAATGAATTAAATGTCATAGTTATGACCTTTCCTCAGTTTCAGATGCTTCACAAACATAGTCACCTGCGTTAGAAATTTTATCCTATAACAACAAGTAGTATTTATGTGTGTGTTTTTCAACTTTCAGAGTATTTTCCTCACAATAGACATGTAAAGTAGGTAGTGCAAGTATTATCTTCATTTTTCTGAAGAACAAACTGAGGTTTATTGAAGTAAATCTTTCCTTGGTTACCCAACTAAGATTATAAATTTAAAATTAGAAGGGTGCTTAGAGTTCAAGTACAACTGCTTCATTTTACTGGTAAGAAAACATAAAGGTTAAATGAATTGTCTAAGGTCAGAGAATCAAAGAATTTGAACACAGGTCCATGGACTTAATCTCCACAATACTGCCTCTTAAAGTTGATGTGATAAAAATGGGATCCAAATTCATATCTTCAGAGTGTCAACTCTGTTGTTTTTTATACTATACCATGCTGTCCTTCTATAGAAAATTATCTCAAGCATCTGAAATAGTTTCTATAACTCTATAGATATTGTCCAACACATTTTACAAAATTCTGAAAGATGTTTGTGAAAGATAAGTTGAATAATTCCATTTAAACAATTATTCAAAGTCTACTATGTCCAAGCAAGTGTACAAGGCAGTAGAGGATACAGAATGAAAAAAAAATAAAATACTGTGGTCCCTTTCCTTAAAGGAATGGATTCAGGGGGGAACAAGGAGAGAAGGAACTGCTACATCTTGTACAGCTACATTGTAATCTCATTGTTGTACAAGCACATAAAGGTGAAATATATTTCTTTCTAGAAAATGCAGTGAACAGCACTCCCCAGGAAATGGTAATTAAAAATATTCCTTGAAATCCTAGTATCAGATTCATTCTTGTGCAAATATAATGATTTCAAATATACTAAGAGGGATTTTTCCCCTTCCCCCTTCCTTACTCATTGATTAGTGCCTAAAACTTCAACATTGGACTTTCATTTTTATAACCTAGGATTCTGTCCCTTTTAAGAATCTCTGAATCTTGGAGGTTTGGGATGGACTATTTATTTAACACCTAAGTAAGAATAAGAAAAAAGAAAGCATCAAACCATAAACATCCAAAGGAGTTGAAGAAGGGGCACTACCAAGTGGACAAAAAGGCATATGTCATTTCAAGCAAACCCATTTGCTTGCAATTTAGAATTCAAGGAAAGAAGAATTCAAGCTTTTTTGGATACATTGATATAATCCTAGGGAAAGAAAAAGAAGCAGTTGGCATATGTATCACAATGGAGCAAAAGTACATTTCTCACAGCTACTCAAAGAAAACACATAGTCTTGCTAAGTTCACAACTGGTCACTCACTGGCCTTGGGGTAAATATTTTGTATTTAAGGAAAGAAAGGAAGAAACATTTTAATACATTGGTCTGTTTTTGGCCTTAGATAAAAGACAAAACATAGGACTTAAATATGATTCTCTGTTTAATCCTGAAATGAAGAGTTATACTCCTCAAAGGAAGTTTCTCTTTTCAAGTAAGGCAAAAGAAAATAATTCCTTAACTTTCTCACCACATAGAACAGGGAGGTTGAGAGACCCAATTACTGGTATGCCACAGTTCCCTTTTAATGTCATCACTCAGTTTCTCCAATTGTCCTATTTAGTTACTTTGCCTCAGGTTATAACCTTTCCCAAGAAAAAGAAAACCCAGATCCCCAACTGTTTCCAGGCCCAAAGTGGAGACTTGAAATGTCTCTAACCCCTAATACCATTCTCAGTTTCTGATATCTCACTGAGGCCTCCAAAATGTAATGCTACAGAAATTGAGCAAGACAGAGATTAGAGAACAATTTAATAGTTTATTAAATGGAGAGATTTTCTGGGACCAAATGATCCATGTTTGGTCTCAGGGCTGAATGAGACTATCGTCTCAAAGAATACAGCCTTGAGTATCGGGACAGCAAGATTTTTTTATAGGATAACAAGAATAATGACATAATGGGTACCTAGATGGGGATAACCTAGTGGGGGAAGGCACCTAGGATGACACAATGGAGGGAGGTACTGGAGAGTGATATTCTAATGATGTCTAAAATGGATAGACCTGTATCCTGCCAAACATTAAGAAGTAATGATTATAGCCTAAAGATATAAAACCTTATCTCATCAAACATTAATAGGGAAAGGTTATAATCTGAGGCAGAGTAACTAGATAGGACAATTGGAGAAACTGGGTCAGGACATTAAAAGGGAACTGTGGCACAAGATTACAAAGTGTCCTTATTTTATGATTTTGCCCAGAATGACCTTACATTACTACAATCCTGCTCCTAATATTATACAAAACTAGAGTGACAGTAATTTTTGAAAAGAATTTTAAACAACTGAATATTCAGTAAACACCTCCTATGGGAATTACATTCACCATAGACAGATGTCACAAAGTAAAAGAAGGTAGGAATGGAAGCAAAATAAATTCAGGTAAGTGAAGTCTCACTCTAATATTTCGTTTGTTCTGTCATGCAAGAATTTCATTTAAATTATCATATTTAAAATGTTTAAAAGGGAATGTTGGGAAAGCTCAGTTGGGTACTTCTCTATTCCACCATTTCTCTCCCTCCCTACTCCCAAACCCAGACACACATATTTTTAAATTTTCAAGGAGATAAATGTATATTGTCTCATTTGAGTCTTACCGCAACCTAGAGTAACAGGAAATTTAGTTATTATCTCTACTTAACAGATGAGGAAACTAAATGATTAGTTCACATTGGATTAATAAATATCAGAATTATAATTGAAATCCAATTTCCTGACTTCTAGTCCAGTACACTATTTTATAATGTTCTTTTCTAGCTTTAAATCCTTAGAAGCTATGGATCAATGAGAAAAAAGGCATATTTACAACTCTTCTTTAACTAGAAGAAACCATGGAAAAAATGTTTACACAAAACACAAAGTAAATGAGACTATGTAATTCCATCATTTTCCAAATTTATGATGCATTAAAGTAAATTTTGTGTTTGAAGAAAATAAAAAACCATGAATAGAAGAAATCATTAAAAGTATACAGAGAGTATAGAATAATAATTAAATAAATTTATTTGCTAAGTAGAACCAAAAAGAGAAAGCAAATTTAGAGTTACTGAAATTGGGTTTCAACCTTGATTCTAGCATTATTGCTTTGTATAGCCTTTCTGTCATCCTTCTCACTTTGCAGTCTATTTCTCAGATTACATTTCCATTTTACCCCTGCATTTACCAACTTCTACATATAACTTTTCTTGCTCCTCCAGATGTTAGCACTGCTATTAAAAAATTATCCACTTATCTTGTCTTTATGCATCAATTATATTTATGCCTGTCTATATGCATGTGCATGTGCATATGTGTATGCGGAAAGAGAAAAAAAGATACATATACATATAGAAATCAGAAGTATAGAGAAAAAGATAGAGACAGATAGACAAGAATCATAATCTAAAACTAGAAACACATCAGAGGTCATTTTATGCAAACATCTCATTTTGTGGCTAAAAAAACTGATGCCTAGGGTGACTACTTGATTTACTCAATATCACATAGTTACTAATAGAGGCCATATTTCAGCTTAGAGCTTCTTACTTTGGAGCCAATTCTATTTTTGGTATTGTCTTCCCTGATAGAATGTGAAATTTTTCAAGACAGAAGTACTTTCTCTTTTGTCTTATATTTCCAGTACTAAGTATAGTTCTTAGAATACAGTAGGCAATTAATAAAAGCTTGCTAATTGATACTTAATCTTGGACAAGTCATTTTCACCTTTCAGGGCTTATTGTCTTCATTTGTAAAATGAGGAGGTTAGACATTCATCTGCCTTATACAGTTAAACAAACAAGGTTATTCCTTAAAATGGAAGAAAAATATTTTTGTCCACCTAGTCAGATGCGTAGTTTGCAAAAGACATGGGGCAAAAATTAAAGGTAGATTTGATAAATTGCAAACAAAAGCATTCTCCTCTTATGGCAACCCTCTTTGTAATGGCCAGAAACTGGAAACTGAGTGAATGCCCATCAATTGGAGAATGGCTAAATAAATTGTGGTATATGAATATTATGGAATATTATTGTTCAGTAAGAAATGACCAACAGGGTTCAATATTAGGAAAACTATCAGTAAAATTGGCCATGTTAATAACCAAATTAACAAAAACCATATGATCATCTCAGTAGATACAGAAAAAGCATTTGATAAAATCCAACATCCATTCCTATTAAAAACATTTGAGAGAATAGGAATAAATGGACTTTTCCTTTAAATAATCAGTAGCATCTATTTAAAATCATCAGTAAGCATCATATGTAATGGGGACAAACTGCAACTATTCCCAATAAGATCAAGAGTGAAACAAGGTTGCCCACTATCACCATTACTATTCAATATTGTATTAGAAATGCTAGCTTTGGCAACAAGAGTTGAGAAAGAGATTAAAGGAATTAGAGTAGGCAATGAGGAAACCAAATTATCACTCTTTGCCTATGACATGATGGTATACTTAGAGAACCCCAGAGATTCTACTAAAAAGTTATTTGAAATAATCCAGAACTTTAGCAAAGTTGCAGGATACAAAATAAACCCACATAAATCATCAGCATTCTTATATATTATTAACAAAATCCAACAGTCAGAGTTACAAAGAGAAATTTCATTTAAAATAATGACTGATAGTATAAAATATTTAGGAATCTATCTGCCAAGGGAAAATCAGAAACTTTATGAGAAAAACTGCAAAATACTTTTCACACAAATTAACTCTGATCTAACCAATTGGAAAAATAATAATGCTCTTGGATAGGGCAAGCAAATATAATAAAGATGACAATACTACCTAAACTGAACTATTTGTTTAGTGCTATACCAATCAGACTCCAAAAAAACTATTTTACTGACCTAAAAAAAAATAAGAAAGTTCATATGGAAAAACAAAAGGTCAAAAATTTCAAGGGAATTAGTGAAAAAAAAAATCAAATGAAGATGGCCTAGCTGTACCAAATCTAAAATTATATTATAAAGCAGCAGTTACAACATATCCAACATATAAAGGACTGCTTGCCATCTAGGGGAGGGGGTGGAGGGAGGGAGGGGAAAAAAATCGGAACAGAAATGAGTGTCAATATAATGTAATTATTAAATAAAAAAACTTAAAAAAAAAAAAAAACAAATGTAGTTTGGAGTAAAGAACAGAAGTCAGACCGTATGTTCTAACTGCTTGAATCTTCCAGAAAAAAAGGTTAGAAATAAAATGTTACTGTATGATCATTCAAAAAAAAAAAAAATAAAATAAAGCAGCAGTTACCAAAACCATTTGGTATTGGCTAAGAAATAGATTATTTGATCAGTGGAAAAGGTTAGGTTCAAAGGACAAAACAGTCAATAACTATAGCAATCTAGTGTTTGACAAACCCAGAGAACCCAGCTTTTGGGATAAGAACGTACTGTTCGACAAAAATTGCTGGGAAAATTGGAAATTAGTAAGGCAGAAACTAGGCATCAACCCACACTTAACACTGTACACCAAGATAAGGTCAAAAGGGTTTATGACCTAGGATAAAGAATGAGATTATAAATAAATTAGAGAAACACAGGATAGTCTACCTGCCAGACCTATAGAAGAGGAAGGAATTTGTGACCAAAGAAGAACTAGAGATCATTACTGATCACAAAATAGAAAATTTTGATTACATCAAATTGAAAGGTTTTTGTACAAACAAAACTAATGCAGACAAGATTAGAAGGGAAGCAGTAAATTGGAAAAATATTTTTACAGTCAAAGGTTCTGATAAAGGACTCATTTCCAAATATATAAAGAATTGACTCAAATTTATAAGAAATCAAGCCATTCTCCAATTGATAAATGGTCAAAGGATATGAACAGACAATTCTCAGACGAAGAAATTGAAACTATTTCTAGCTATTGGAATCCTAGAGAATCTCCCATACTTATGAATTCCAATGAGTACTTTAAATATTTCTTGATTATATGAGCTCTCTAAAGGTGTGAACACAAGCATTGTATCAATTTCATTGAGTTAATACTAGGATTCTAACATCTCCCTTGAATTATCACCTTGTTTCAAGTTGAGTTAACACTAGAATTCCAACATCTAGCCATATAAAAAAATACTCCAAGTCATTATTAATCAGATAAATGCAAATTAAGACAACTCTGAGATACCACTACACACCTGTCAGACTGGCTAGAATGACAAAGAAAGGTAATTCGGAATATTGGAGAGGATGTGGGAAAACAGGGACACTAATACACTGTTGATGGAATTGTGAATACATCCAACCATTCTGGAGAGCAATTTGGAACTATGCTCAAAATGTTATTAAACTGAGCATACCCTTTGATCCAGCAGTATTACTACTGGGCTTATATCTCAAAGAGATCTTAAAGAAGGAAAAGGGACCTGTGTGTGCATGAATGTTTGTGGCAGCCCTCTTTGTAGTGGCCAGAAACTAGAAACTGAGTAGATGTCCATCAATTGAAGAATGGCTGAATAAATTATGGTATATGAATATTATGGAATATTATTGTTCAGTAAGAAATGACCAACAGGATGATTTCAGAAAGGCCAGGAGAGAAATACATGAACTGACGCTGAGTGAAACAAGCAGGGCCAGGAGATCATTATATACTTCAACAACAATACTATATGATGATCAATTCTCATGGAGCTGGCCATCTTCAGCAATAAGATGAACCAAATCAGTTCCAATGGAGCAGTAATGAACTGAATGAGCTACACCCAGCAAAAGAACTCTGGGGGGTGACTAAGAACCATTACATTGAATTCCCAATCCCTATATTTTTGCCTGCCCGCATTTTGGATTTCCTTTACTGGCTAATTGTACAATATTTCAGAGTCAGATTCTTTTTGTACAGCAAAATAATGGTTTACTCATGTATACTTATTTTGTATTTAATTTATACTTTAATATATTTAACATCTACTGGTCATCCTGCCATCTAGGGGAGGGGGTTGGGGGTAGGAGAGGAAAAATTGGAACAAAAGGCTTGGCAATTGTCAATGCTGTAAAATTACCCATGCATATAACTTGTAAATAAAAAAATATTAAAAAAGAAAAGAAAAGAAAAGAAATGACCAGCAGGATGATTTCAGAAAGGCCTGGAGAGACTTACATGAACTGATGCTGAGTGAAATGAGCAGGACCAGATGATCTTTATATACTTCAACAACAATACTATATGATGATCAATTCTGATGGGCATGGCCATCTTCAACAATGAGATGAACTAAATCAGTTCCAACAGAGCAATAATGAACTGAACCAGCTGTGCCCAGGAAAAGAACTCAGGGAAATGAGTATGAACCACTACATAGAACTCCCAAACCCTCTACTTTTATCCACCTGCATTGCTGATTTCCTTCACAAGCTAATTGTACAGTATTTCAAAGTCTGATTTTTTTTGTACAGCAAAATAATTGTTTGGACCTATAGATAGATAGATAGATAAAGATAGAGATAGATAGAGATATAGATAGAGATCTATCTATTATATATATTATTTAACATATACTTTAACATATTTAACATGTATTGGTCAACCTGCCATCTGGGGGAAGGAGGGAAAAAGTTAGAACAAAAGGATTTGCAACTGTCACTGCTGAAAAATTACCTATGCATATATCTTGTAAATAAAAAGTTATAATTAAAAAAAAAAGCATTCTCCTCTCTATTGTTTTGGGCCTAACTCAGGCCACTCATCTAATAGTTCATGTTAGATACTACAACAAAATAAGACTCTCAAAGCTAATTAAACAATCAACCATAAAAATTTATTTAGTACTGTTTGGGACAAAAAGACCTACCTAAATTGACTACTCAGAGATCACTCATAAAAATCAGAATTATTTATTAGAATCTCGAGAAGTAGACCCCATCCTGGTCTGTGAGCCGAATTCACAGCAGGACAGGGCCACTCCCTTGAAAATGTTTACAATATTTATACATTTCAGACAAAGAACCTCCAAAATCCCTCCCTTTATATGATGTCATTGGTCACATAAGTTTATTCCCCTATTTGGTCAGTGGAATGCAGTAGATGTATAGCTTTCTCACCAGTGTCCTTCTTTGAACAATAGAATATAGTCCAGACCTTATCTAAAATCACATGATTCCTCACCATGGATCCTGTTTGGACAGTGGAATGTAGTCCAGGCCTTATCTAAAATTACATGCTTCCTAAACTGAGGCCTTTAAGGCTTTAGATAACAGTCCCTGATCAATATGTGCTTAATCTATAAGTTCTTCATCTTTTTCCCACACTGTACCAACATAAAGATATTCAGTAGCTAGGTGGCCCTGCAGATAGAGTGAGGTCTTGAAATCAGGTATACCTGAATTTGAAGCCTATTTATTTATGTGACCTTGTCTAAGTTAAAGCTTCTTAAACTGTGGATCATGAACCAATATTGGGTCTTGTCTCTGAATGTTTGGGTCAGAAAATTACTATTTATTATCTCTAAATGTTTTATTTGGATACCTATTTTATGTATCTATATACCTAACATCACTTAAAAATTTATTGGGCAAAAAGAGGTCATAAGTGGGAAAAAATTTAAGAAGTCCTGGTCTAAGTCATACCTTTTTCAGCATCCTCATCTAAAAATAGGAATAATAATACCTACCTCATAGGTTTGCTTTGGAGACAAATGAGTTAACATAGGATAGGTACTTTGAAAACCTTAAAGCACTATAAAACTGGTAAGTATTGAAGCAGGAGGGAACTGTTTCCTTTATTAAAGTTGTGATCCCTTTAAGAAACTGCATTTCCTTTTTGATCTGTGATCCCTTTCAGAGTCTCAGCCTCTCCAAGGGGAAGGCATATCCCCCCAAATAAGTTATGTTTCCAGAAGGCCAAAGCCTTTGATTAAATTAGAAATCCTGGTCAAAAAGCACTCCTTTGAACCTTTCTGGATAAGAGAAGCAATATTATTCAGGGGCAAATCAACTCCCATAGAAATTCTAAATTCTCATTCAATTGAGGAATTTTGACCTGATCAGCTCGGACTGTCCCAGCCCCCACCAAGAATCCTGGTCTGATCAGCTTGGACTATCCCAGCCCCCATCAATATACCCAATATTACAGCTTCCCTCAACTAAGGTCTTTGCAAATGGCCCATGCACTTTTCTAGGACCCTGCCCCCTGAGCATTCTCAGCATCAAAAAAGAAGTCAGTCCCTTGTAAATTGATTTCTATCCAACAATAAATTTTCATTTTGCAACTAATAATTCAGGAATGAGTGAATTCTTTCACTCCTAAACCTATGGCAGATCTAATGGGTATAGTTAACAACTTTCTTATTGCCACTAATCTCTTGACCACCAGGAAATGAGAGCATCAAACAGCTTCAGTATCACTGAGAATAGGCATTGAAGACACCTTGAGTTGAATCACTGAAGCAAAGATTCTTTGAATTCAGAAGAGAAGGAAGGGAGCTAAAGAATACAATCTTGAGTTCTCTGGACCAATAAAATTTCAAAAAAGCCTCAGTGATTTCAGTTCTAACTTGAGTTGTATGAGAGGAAGGTTTAGGATATTGTTCCAACTACAACAACATAGATAGACTCCCCTAAAATAAAGTATAATCAATTCTTCTGTAAATGAAATCAAATTTTAAATGCAACTTTTAATAGTTAATTTTTGTTAAATAATGATAAAATAATAATAATAAAATAACAGATTTTGGAATCCATTTTAATGAAAAGAATTTTCTAATATGTCTTTATCTTTCTTTTGAATGCTTATTTTTATGTCTTTAGTCTGATTTGATGAAAATCTTTTCTGAATGTCACATGATGGTATAGTGGTAACTCCAGTTCCTCTAAAGCAATGTCAATGGCTCTCAGACTTGAACAGATCTTAGAACCATACTAGAAATGCTTAGAATTATATGCTTTATATCTGACCATGTCACTTCCCTATTCAATAAATTCCAGTGGTTGCTCAATTATATGCAGGGACAAATGTAAAGTACTATGTTCAAAACCTGAAATAGCCCAGGCAATAAAATTGAGGACAGCCAAGGTGTTTGTAATTTAGAAATCAGTTATTGTTTATTTACTTGCTGGAATGGACTCTCAGTAGAGTTCCACCCCAGACCCAAATAAAGACAGGCTTATAAGCAATACTTGTTCTGCCTTGCAGTTACAAACAGTGATTCAACTTCTCGCTTGAGAAGGGGGATGCTGGGGAGTTTACAGGATGTCTGACATTGTTAGGCAAGCACTCTGTCTGAACATAAAAAAAATTTCCCTTAATTTGGTTTAAGCAACATTTTCCTATAAGCCTGAGGCCCTTTGACCCAAGGATGAGAGAGCCAGTCTTAAGTCCATTTCACTCCTCCGTTTTTATGTTCACAGTTGTGACTCATCTGAGGCCAATGGGGAATAAGTCATAAGAGGTGAGGCACTTAATTACACAGGGAGCTATGAATAGGAGGAGAAGGAACAAGAGGACTGGATCTGCGATTAGAGTGACTGATACCAGGACATTGAAGCCTTACAACTGGCCTCCCAGTCATCCAACCGCTTACACAAGGAGGCAAGCAATTCCTTAATGACCCCCGACCAACTTGACAACCTTCATTAAGGAGTCCACTGATTTTTCCTAAATGGGTGAAGAGGCTCTCTAGAGTCTGCATCAACCTGAGAGCTAAGAAGGCAAATGTAAGCCTGGAGAAATTGAGGCAAGATGGAGATCAGAGAGCTCCCAAAATTCTATTAATTGGAGAGTTTGATTAACTGACTAGACCAAGGCAGGGGTGGGATCACACACTGAGAGTGGGAACAGCAATCTGGTTCTAACAGCATGGTGGGAGACACTGGACATTCTGATAGGAGCCAGGAAGTCTGAACTCCCTCTTATCTTGAGTCTCACATTAACAATTTATAACCTTAGAGCAAGTGGCCCTCAGTCTTCAATGAACCATGGGGGTGGGGGGGGAGAGGAGAGGGGAATGCAACTAAGGGGATTGAGGCAGAACAGTTAAAGAAACTGAGGCAGAACAATTTAGGGAAACTGAGGCAGAACAATTTAGGAAAATGGTGGCAGAACAATTTAGAGGACTGTGGCACAACATTCCATACTCTCTCTCTTCTGAATCCTATGTGAAGCAAATAAACCAAAATAAAACTAGAAAAGAAAAAAAAATGCAAGGACAAGTTTCTCCCTGATAACCCCAGAGTTTACAGCAGTACAAGGGCTCCCTCCTGCAAGCATGTCGGGTCCTCTGCAGTTGGGGCACCATCTCAGCCAGAGAATCCAGTTTGAGATGGACAGTTCACTGTAAGTTAGGTGGTCGCAGTCGTTTGTGTACTTAACTCAGTCTCTGCTTACAGAGCAGCAGGGCTCAAGGTCCATTCAGAGGGGCAATCCGCTCCATGGGAAAAGGGTGAGGTTTGGAGTAGCTTCACCTGTCCTCGCGAAGAGGAACAGACAGGACTGCAGAAAGGATCAGATTGCAGAGCATATTATGCACAGTTAGACCAACAAGGCAGGCAAATCCCAAACTTTTAGGTGCCTGATATCAAACTACAAGGTCCTTTGAGATTGCTGAAATATTAATTAATGAACTGGGGTTATAGGACTGAAAGAAAAAAAAAACAGATCAGAGAGACTGCCAGTCCCAAGACAGGTATCTGATTTCTGGTTGTTTCTTTAAAAAATAAATTGATAATAATCCCAAGAACTGAGTCTGCCAGGGCAATTCTGATAGAATAAGGGGTTCCAAAACTAAAGCATTTGAACTAGTGAGATAGGAGGTGGAGTAGAAGTGCCTAAGGCAAAGTGAATACCAGTTTCCCCAGTGTTCTATCTCTTCCTCCCCTTTTTTTTTCCTTCATGGAAAGGAATTATCAAATGACCATTCCACATATAAATCCCAAAAGTGAATCAAAATCCCTATACATAACAGACTAGTACAGTAGCATTTCCTAAAAAATCTCTCAAACATAACAGTTACATAGTTTTAACAACTTCCATCCCAAATCTCAAACACACAGTAACAGATGACCCAGTCAAGGTTTGACAGTCAGTCATCATCTATTCCCACAGCCTCCATATCAGTCCATCAGGTGTGAGGGGACAAAGCTTCTTCTGTTGAAGATGGTCGGTGGCTCTCAATCCATGCAGAGGGTGGGTGTGCCATGCTGACAATCAAAGCTATTCAAGGTCCCAGAAGCAAGTCAAAATCCGTGAATTGATACAAATCTAACAAATAAAGGTTAGAACAGTCTGAGATAAAAAGACTGGTCCACAAGATTGCTGCAAAATATGAAGAGCCAGCACCTTCCTATGTAAAGAGATGATTCTTTACAGGACAGGCACCAGCTGTAGGTCTCAAATCTTAACAGCAATTAAAGGCCACTAATTTGTGGCTCTTGTTAATTGTTTTCTTATCATTTAGAAACCTTAAAACACACACACACACACACACACAAATACCCAATAACAGACAGATGACCAGATTAAATACTTATTTGCCTAAGCATTTAGGATATAATGATTACATATAGTCAGACTGAAAACAGCAAGGTGTGACATAATTGAATTGCATTAACAATTCTATTGACCATTGCTCTGACTATAGAAATCAGTTACGGGAGGAAAAATTGCCAGAACTTAACTGTAGCATAACATAAGCAATCAAAACTCAACCTTCAGCACATACAGGACAAAATAGCTTTAACCCAGCTTTATTCCAATAAATTGTCCCACTAACTGTCAGAGAATGGAGTTTTAAAAGTCCCATAAAGCATCAATTAATTAACTATAAGTCCAAGAAATTTTACCTCCAATAACAGGTTCCATTAATCAAATTTCTGGTAAATCCTGAACAAATATTTACCATAACCTTATAGTGATAACAGTAAGAAATTTGTCCGAATAAGTTCACAATTTAAACAATTATCCTAGTAGATGTTTCATAAGTGAACATTATATATACAAATTAGTTTGCTTTTAAAATACCCAATACATAGAAAAATATCCCAAACTGCATATTGTCCATAATAGAAACATTTTCAAAAGGACAAAGAAAAACTATTATTTTCAGGGGTCCTTTAAATAACCTCAGGATGACCCAATAAAATTTAAAACTTATACAGAATGTCCAATATCACATAAGAGAATCTAAAAGATTCTTTAAACTTTTAGAAATAATCCTACCAAAGTATGGATCACATTTATGACCATATTCCTAAGACAAGAAAACCATTTTGTATCAAGAAACAAATATTCAGTCAATTAACCTAAAAGTAAGCCTATCCCTTTAAATCAGTTTGCTGCACTGGCAGTAATTTGATTAAAAAAAAAAAAAACCGCATGAACACACTTAGAAGGGTGAGGGAAGGAGAGGATTCCATGTGAGCATCCTTCCCCCACTCCTGCACTCCTGGACAAAAATTTCCTCAGGTTCCTCACTCAGTTTCTTACACGGGAATCCTTCTCAAGATGTAGCCTATCAGTTTCTTCCCAAGTCTACCAGATTCCCAACTTTCTTCTTCTTTCATGCTACATACTTAAACAGTCTCCAACAACTTTCCTAACTAGATGCTCCACTGCTAAAGTAGCAGAAAGCAGGGGAGGGGGGAGGGGGCGGTGAGTTGAATCTTTACCTTTGAAGAAAAAGGATCCTCTTCCCCGTTTCTCTCTCCCCAACCTTTTCTTCCTGCTGCCAAAAACCTTTCTCTTACTTCATAAAATCATGCAAACCTTTCATTGTTCTTACAAACCAATCCTTCATAAATCACTTGCATTCTTCTTTCCAGTTCTCTTCAAAACTTTTAAGATTCACAATATAGTGAATAGCTAGATAACTCCATAAAACATAACTTACAATGTTAACATTTAAACTGAATCAAATCAATTTTTTTTTCTGCCTGAGTGTTTGTCTCACCACAATTAGCATATCTTATCTGTCCAGGCAGAGCTTGAATTGTATTGCTCTTTAACTAAATCAGACTGCTTTTTTTTTCTTTTTTCTTTAGTAATAAAGGTATCAATATTTCAACAAATTCCAAGATCTTTTCCTCAGAATAAACAGATCTAACATGCAAAGGCAATAGCAAAATTATTTCTCACAATTTTCAGAATCATCCCAAAATCCCTAATCATTTTTTTTCTTCCTGAGTTTCAATCAGATAAGGTTTTATTGGCCTGTACTCTAGCAAGCTCTGAAAACTTCTTTAAGTGAAAAACTTTCCCATCAGTTTAAAATGACCAAGTTCCATTTTCTTACTAACAGGTTAAAAAGTTTAAAATCACGAGCAAATTTTCAAATAACCAATTCCCAAATTTCTTAATCATTGTTCCTAAAATTTAACAGAGCTCTTAAATTAACAAAACAGACAGACAAATCACACAGAACACATACAACTAGAAGAGTGCTCCAAAAAGGCACTCAGAATCAGATCAGACCAGATGTGTCCAGATTTAGTCAACCAGGACCATCACACAGTGGGAGTTGCTAGGGGGTTTCTGGGCTGAAGGGTCTTATTATGCAGAAACCCATTAGTATAGGAGGTATTACACAAGCACATAGCAATAACGCAGAGGGTATTAGTGATGACCCTCCCCACAGTCAGTGCAGGCTTGATGTGGTGTAACAAACACGAATTGTACACACAAGTAACGGTATAACAAATAATATAAATCAACATGGTGTTGTAAAAGATTGCCAGAAGTCCTAGAAGGAGAGTATGTAAACAGCAGTCACACATATGCCTTCTTCAGCAGCCAAGAGATAGTCCAAAACCAATCTATTGTCCATTGCTTCACATGTGAGGGAATCCAATCATCCCCCCAAGTTTTTGAAGTCCTGCAAAAGTCTTTTTATGTGTTAGGGAATCCAATGATTCCAGCAGATTTTGAAGTCCTGTAAGAGTCTTATCATTTCTCAGAAAATCCAATGATTCCTGAGGGCTTTCAAGTCTTATGTCTCAAAGAATCCAATGATTCCTGAGGGTTTTCAAGTCCTACAACAATCTTATGTCTCAGAGAATCCAATGATTCCTGAGGGTTTTCAAGTCCTACAACAATCTTATCATGTCTCAGAGAATCCAATGATTCCTGAGGGTTTTCAAGTCCAACAATTTTCTATGTCCATGAGTCAAATGCCATAACTGCCACGCTCTTTCAATGGTGAGCACAATCAGCAACAGAACCACCTGATATTTCTTGGGTCTTCTTCGTTTTAAGGGTCTGCTCCATCTGTCTGGGAAGGACAAGGTGAATACAGCTCATTGGCACCCATCTGATTCCTTCTCCACCTGTAGAGATACAAGCAAACCCTCTCCCCCAAGCAGTTAGCCTATCTGGTCCCTTCCATTCACCACTTTCTGGGTCTCTCCACATCACCTGGCAATTATCTAAAGATAGTGGAGCTGCTCGCACTGGACACTGCCTTTCTAGTGGGTTATAAAATCTGTCTGCTGGAGCCAGTGCATCTTTGTCAAAAATCAAGAAGTTAATAATATAAAGGGCTAGATTTGGTAGTTCTCTAGGGTTGCCTGTGGCTCCCCCTTTCTTTTATTTTTGGAGCAATATCTTAATGTCTCTGTTTCTCCTCTCTACTATTGCCTGTCCTTGAGGATTAAAAGGTATGCCAGTGGTGTGTAAAATCTTATACTGTGCACAAAAGTGTGCAAAATGTTTGGAGGTATATGCAGGACCATTGTTTGTTTTTATTGCTTGTGGCACACTCATAATGTCAAATGCTTGTGTGAAGAATTCAGTGACCACTCGGGCTGTCTCTTTTGCTGCTGGTATTGTAAAAGTGAATCCTGAAATATGCAGGACCATTGTTTGTTTTTATTGCTTGTGGCACACCCATAATGTCAAATGCTTGTGTGAGGAATTCAGTGACCACTCGGGCTGTCTCTTTTGCTGCTGGTATTGCAAAAGTGAATCCTGAAAAGGTGTCTACCACAACATGGATAAAAGACAGACAACCAAAAGATTTATAATGGGTCACATCCATTTGCCAGATTTCATTGGGTCTCAAACCACGAGGGTTCTTCCCTGGAGGCAATGTAGGAGCATGGAAGGGAAGGCAAGCCGTACAGGCTTTTACTATGCTCCTAGCTTCCTCTCTTATTATTCCAAATTGTAAATGTAAAGCTCGAGCAGCCTGATGATATTTATAATGAGATGCCTGGGCTTCTTTATTCCTTATTATAAAGGAATAAAGGAAAAACATAATTAGAAGGCTATCTGCCTTTGAATTACCATCAAAAATGGGACCTGGAAGTCCACTATGAGAGTGGACATGCAAAATATAAATCTTACCTGATGCTTTCTCACTTGCTCTTAAAGTTTCTTAAAGAGCTGATATATATTAGAGGATGCAAATTTTATTTGGGCTGTGGCAATTCTTTGTACCACACCTACTGAATAGTCTGAATTAGATATTATATTTATATTTCCTGGATAATAAGTAAGAGCTAGAATGATTGCAAACAATTCATTCTGCTGAGTGGACTGAAAAGGAGTTCTGACTACTCTCTATAGTTAAGTCATGAGAGTATACAGAACAAATATTATGTTTGGATGCATTTGTAAAGATAGTTGGTCCTTTAAGAGGAACTTTAGAAACTTTTTCTTCAAGAATCCATTGCCAATTATGTAATAGTCTGGTTATCTTTAATAGAGACCCGTGTGCAAAATTTGGAGCCATGGCTAATAAAATTTGCCACTCTGGGATGGTCTCACAGCACACATTAATTTGTGTATTGGTGTAAAAGGTATATATCTTGTCAGGTCTTGTCCCAGATAATTGTACTGCTTGCTTAATGGCCTTTAATAAAATTCTAGCCACAAGCACTGGGTAAGGAGTAAGGCCTTGTTCTGGTTGTGCCAGAAGGTTCACCCACTCTATCATATTGTCTCCTTGATGAAAGACTGCTGTGAGTGCCTCTTATGTAGCAAAAACTGCTATTTCCAAGGGTTTTTGAGTGACTCTTTCAATCACATTGGATAAAGCCAGTTCAACTTTTCCCAAAGCCTCTTGAGCTTCTTTTGTAGGCTGGCGTGGTGAATTTAAAGCACTGTCTCCCCTTAAAATGTCATATAATGGTTGTAACTGACAGGTAATCAAGCCTAACACTGGTCGCATCCATTGGATATCGCCTATCAATTTCTGAAAATCATTTAAGGTGTTTAGCTTCTCTGTTCTTAAGGACAGTTTTTGTATTGTAAGCACCTTAGGGTATACTTTGTATCCTAAATATTAAAAAGGAGCATGTCTTTGAATTTTTTCTTCAGCTTTGTACAATTTGTAATTCCTTAGTGTTTCTATGGTCTTTTGTAGACATGCTTCTAACATTTGTTCCTCAGGTGCACTTCCCAATATATCATCCGTATAATGTAATAGCATAACTTTTGGAAATGCTTTTCTTACTGGAGCAAGAGCAGCAGCAACATATATTTGACACATAGTGGGGCTGTTTTTCATTCCCTGTGGCAAAACTGTCCATTCATCTTTTATAAGGCTCAGCTAAGTTAATGCTGGGCACTGAAAAGACAAATCTTTTCATATCCTCCTTATCCAGAGGGATAGAATGGAAACAATCCTTAATATTATGACCCAAAGAGATCTAGGCAATTGAGCAGGAGATGGAAATCCAGGCTGAAGAGTTCCCATAGTTTCCATCTGTTCATTCACTTCTCTTAATCAGTGAGCATCCTCCATTTTCCAGATTTCTTTTTTACAATAAACACTGGGGAATTCCAAGGACTTAGAGAAGGTTGTAAATGCCCTTGTTCAAGCTGCTCCTGTACTATATCTAATAAGGCCTGAATTTTATTGCTACCTAAGGGCTACTGTTCTATCCACACTGGTGTATCAGTTTTCCATTGGATAGGAACAGGTGAAAGTGTTGGCAGGCCTTCAACAGAAGCCTTGCTTAAAAAACCGAAGTACTCATTTTTAACCCTAATTGCTGTAAAATGTCTCTTCCCCACAGATAGATGGGGATTTTTTCAACTATAAAAGGAGTAAAAACTCCTGTTTTGCCTTCAAAGGTCCATCTCATAGGGCAGCACTAACTTCAGCTGCTATTGATTCTCCTACACTAGACATGTAGGTGTCTGCTTTAATCTTTGGCCAGTGACTGGGCCAAATGTCACCTCTAATGACTGTGTGATCTGCACCTGGGTCTACCAATCCTTCCAATGGTAGGCCATTTATATAGATCATGAGCATAGGTCGGTCAGCTGTTACAGCTACTGTCCAGTATAATCCTGGATTTTGTGGTCTGGAGTCAGAATCTGGGTGACTATCACCAGGTTGCTTATTAGGATTCTGTATGAATAAACCTGCTACTTTTCCTGGATGATAAGTGACACATTGTCTACCTGTATTAGTGACTGGGATATTATCTACACATTCCCCAGTTTCCCACATCAGTGTGTGGATGGACACTGTTTTGTACGTACAAAAAGGAGATGAAATGATCAAGCCTACTGTTCCTGGAAGCAAGGGATCCATAGGCTGGAGAAGAACAGATTTCACCTCTCCAGAGGGTATCTCAGTTGTCCCAGCTGCATACAGCTCTATTCTCCCCAATTGTAATTCCTTTCTCCCATCAGGTTGCTTCCTGGTTGGTTGATTGTGTAATCCTCTTCTCCCATCATATGGCTTTCTGGCTGATTGGTCATGTTTGGGTACTGGACTTGTAGGCACTCTCTGGGTACACCATTGGCTGCCATCACACCCTAAGTATTTTTTGCCTTGGGCCCTGGGGCTGGGCTCCTCATCCCATTTCCCTGAATCTATCCACATTCTGAGGCCCAATGGAAGCCTCTGTTGCATTTTGGACATGGGTCTTGTTCTTCCACCCTGTTTTCTCATTCTGTCTGATTGTATTCCCAAACAAAACATGTGTGGATTCAATGGAAAAATTGCAAAAGGAGTTCCAATTAAATCTAAATTGGATTTAAAGAGCTTCATCTCCATGAACAGGACATACAGCTTTTCTATAACCCATTTTCTATTGACATTGAAAATGTGGATACAATTTACTATATGGAACTGGCTGAACTGCAGAATTGTGACTCTCTGAAAGATGCATTCAAGTCAAGCAGCCTTCATAATTTCTATGAATCTCTCCCCTCTGAAACATCCTCATCTCAGGAACCATGTACTCAAAATGGCAACCCTCTTTGGCAGCACTTATGTCTGTGAACAGACTGTTTCTACAATGAAACATTTGAAATCTCCAATCAGATCAAGACTAACGGATGCACACTTGCATCACTTGTTATGACTAGTAGTGACAAATATGGAAGCAGACATTGACCATCTCATTAGCCAAAAGCAGGCCCATAGGTCCCATTGAAATACTGGTGTTTGTTTATTTAACTTTACTTCATTTTAAATATTGTACTTTTTCCCATTTTAATTCTTCACTTCAAAATAAGATATATACAGCATGCATAGGAATTTGTTCATAGTTTTTGTTTTTACTATAGTCTGGCCCTCCAACAGTCTGAGGGACAGTGAACTGACCCCCTATTTAAAAAGTTTGAGAATCCCTGGTCTAGATCAAACACCCTAGGTCTTTGTCTCTTACCAAACATGTAAATATGTATTTTTTTTTTAATATTTTACTTACGTTATATAAGAGGTGCACAGAAAATTTGAGATCTTTCTCATCATTTCTTCTTGTCATCATTTGGGAAAAATTTCCAAATTGACAATTCATGAATAAAACTGCTATTTCACTCAATAATTCTGGAAGTCACTATAATATCCAAGTTTTTAAAATATTTTTTCAGTAAATGTAGTTCTTCCATGATATATGCAGTAGTAGGCCCCCCCAAAAAAGGAAGAAAAGAAATTGGAGCTGTAGTCATTGTAACTTCCCTGTTTTGATATTTTCAGAAATCTGCTAACACGATAAATTTGAAAAATTCAGTAGATAGTCATTACATGAAAAATAAATATAGATGGTTAAAGGAAAGAGCCATATGAAAAGAAGTGAAAACAATCTACATTACAGTAGGTAATCATTTGCAAGACACATGTTTGTGGGAATGTGAACTAAAAAGTCTTATGAGAATAACAGGCAAATGATGAAATCTGAAGGAATAATGGTTTAGAAGCCAGTGTTATACAGCTGCTGAGGTCCAATGCATAAGAAATGGACCTTTCAGGGAGTCTTCTATGCAAAACAAAATGCTTTTTCAAGCAAAGTTTTTTTTTAACTAAATCGCATAAAACTACATATTATTCCTAATATTTTCAATGGTTAAGCCCCTTTCTGTGATTTTAAATTGAAAAGTTTTTTAAAAAGTTTTTTTTAACTAAATCACATAAAACTACATATTATTCTTAATATTTTCAATGGTTAAGCCCCTTTCTGTGATTTTAAATTGAAAAGTAAAAAAAAAAAAAGTTAACCTTATCATTTGGTAATCTCATCAGTTTCTATGGATTTAATTATCACCTCAAAAATGATATTTCATTTGACAAATGAAAAAATAAAAAAGGAGGAAAATGGACTTGCCCAAGGACATACATATAGGAAGAAGAATGAGCATTTGAACTAAAAGTCCTTCTAATTCAAAATAAGCACTGCTCTCAAGGTCTCTCATAGTCCCCTCTACAGGACAGAAAGCCTTTCTTATTTCTTCCATGGTGTTTGTATGGGAACTCAAGCAAATAATGAGACAAAAATATACCCTAACTTGGGAAGATTTAGATTATTTAAGTAATGGTGCCAACAGATGGCAAATGAAGAGATATGGAAGTTAATGCCAAAATAATTACTTTTCAAACCAGGAGCCAAGCTATCAAGCATGCTCTCTAAGAAACAATCGTAATATGAGGCATGGGGGGTGGGGAGGTAGAATGGTGGGAAAGAGAAGATATACTTTTCTTTCTTTCCAGGAGGAAATATATATATATATATATATATATATAAACACACACACACATATTATAATTATCTGACCAATGCAAAGTGGCAAGATGAAAATAAGGAATTCATAGTCTCATGATATCAATTGCACTTTTGTGAATTTTGCCAAATTGTAGGTCAAATACACTGAATGCATTAGGATTATAAAAACATAGAGAACCTCTATAGACTCTAAGGATCTTAAGGTCATGGACAATTTCCTTTGGTCCATCCACCACCAATACAATATCCTGAATACAAGAGTTTCATAAGTGCTTCTCCAGCATTTAAAGTCCTTAAGGATTCATCTCAATAAATAAATAAACATTTATTTATTAAATGTCTATTATCTGTCAAATTGGACTCTAAGCATTAATGATACATCTAGAGGCAAATGACAGTCTTTGCCCTCAAAGAGTTTATAATCAAACGAGGGAGAAAATATACAAATAAATATATAAAAAGTAAAGTTATTTAAAAGATAAATAGAAAATAATTGACAGAGGTAAGGCACTAGAATTAGAAGTTACAAAAGGCTTCCTGTAGAAGATATATTAGTACCAGAAAGGTTAGTAGTTGGAGCACAAAAGAGAGTCTTCCAGAAATGGAGAACAGCCCAAGAAAGTACTGGAATGTGAGAGATGAAGTATCCTGTTTGTGGAACAGTTCAGAGACCAATATCATATCAAGGAATGAATGACAAAGAATAAAATATAAAAACACTGGAAAGACAGTAGGAGGCTAGATTATAAAGGCTTTTGAATGCCAAACAGAGCATTTTCTAAGAAATTTCTCTGGAGGCAATAGGGAGTCACTGGAGTTCATTGAGTAGGGAGGATGTCATGATCATACCTGTGCTTTAGTAAAATCAGGTGTAGTGGCTGAATGGAAAATGGGTTAGAGTAGAGAGAGACTTAAGGAAGCCAGGCCCACCAAGAAACTATTGCAATATCCCAGCTCTGAAGAGAAGAAGGCCTGTACTAGAAAGGTGGCAGTGTCAAAGAAGAGAAGCGGCCATATTAGAGACATCTTACAAAGATGAAATCAGCAGGCAATGACTACCAATTAGAAAAAGTGAGTGATAGCGGGAGGTCAAGCTAACTCCGAAGTCAAAAACCTGATGCACTGAGAGGAGGATAGTGTACTCTACAGTAAAAGGGAAAATGTTGGGACAGAGGGGTCATAAAAATAATAAGTCCATTTTGGATATGTTGAGTGTGTGAGGAAATGAAAAGCAGTTGCAGAAGTGAGATTAGAGATCAATAGAAAGTTTGGGACAGATTAAAGAAGCATCAGCATATAAATGATAATTAAATTCTTGGAATCCAAGTGAAGTAATAAAAGTAGAAAAAAGGGGCCAAGACAGAACCCTGAAGAATACCTGTGATTAAAGGGTATGGTCTGGATCCGGATCCAGTAAAGTCACTGAAACAAAGTAGACAGACATGCAGGAGAAGTACCAGGGTGGACTGGTATCCCAAAAATCTAGAGACTATCAAGGAGGAAAAGTTGCTCAATAGTGATAAAAGGTTGCAAAGAGATTAAGGAGAATAAGAATTGAAAAAAAAAAGCCATAGAATTTGGTGACTAATAAGTCACTCATAACTTTAGAGAGCTGTTTCAATAGAATATGGTTGAGATGCTGAATTTTAAGAGGTTAAGAAGAGAGAAAGTGATGGAAGGATCAGAGGTAGAAGGATCAAGTGAAGGTTTTTCAGGATGGAGGATAAAAAATACCTATTTGTCAAAAGTAGAGAATGAGTCAGTAAACAGGAAGAGATTGGAAAAAAGTGAAAGTAAGGGATAAAAGAGGGAGTATTCTGACAAAACAGATGGGATATAACAGAATCACTTTCATAAATAATGAGGATTACTTTGGTAATGAGTAAGGCTACTTCATTATGCAAGAGAAAGATAGAGGAGATAGTGAAAGAAGACATCTGGGTGATCAAGAGAAAAGGAAAGAACTCACAGAGAATGGATTTTTTTTCTGTAAAACATAAGGCTATGTCCTCAGATGATAAAAATGAGTATAGGGGAAGCCACAGGAGATTTGAGGAAGCACAAAAAGTTCTGAAGAGTCACTGTGGAGAATGAAATTTATAAAAGTGGTAATAATAATATATCTTGGAGTTATCAAGAATATGAATTGAAATAATATATATAATATAAAGCTAAAAATAGAGGGTTGACCTAGGTTCAAATTCTGCTGCTGACACATTAGCTTATTTCCCTGTTCCTCTAGATAACTTTCTAAGTCCATAAGTTACAAATCAGTTGTCAATCTGTATTGGTAAAGGATATTTCTATACATGGATACCTCTATAGTAATGAAATAATAGATCATTATCCCTACCTTTGAAAAAAATTATCTAGAAAGAATTGAAGAACCCCAACATTTAAAGTAAAATTCATTTCAAATAAAATTGATTACATATATATAAAATCCTTAACAATTATTCAAAGCATTAGAAGGCTAACCTCCTTCATTAATATTAAAGGCAGAATTGGGGGGGGGGGGCTGATTTTTTTAATTCCATAAGGCTGTGCTGTTGTCATCTTTCTCAATAAAATATATAACAAAAATGAAATCAATATGAATAGTGACATACTGAAAAGATGGTTATCTGTCTTCAGCAAGCTGAATGTCATGCTTTATATCAATAACTTCAACATTTATCTGAATATACCATCTCTAGTTATCTTGATATATATCTTGCCATTGGACATGGATGGCTTTAGAGGGGAAAGTGAGGCAGGTGACCTTGCACAACCTTCCCTTACTTAAATCCAATTCATTTTTATGTAATGGTATCATCTATCTGATGTCATAGTCCTCTTTGAGAACAAATGACAAAGAAAAAGACAATAGAAGAAGAAATCTGAGTCTGTCAACAAACTTCCTATTATAGTTAGTTTAACATATTAGATTAGAGTTAGTTTAACATATAGTAAACATATTAGTTTAACAGTAGTTTTTTTCAATAAATATAGATAGATAAATGGAAAGTAACAAAATGAGAAGGTTGACAGAAAATATAGAGGTGAAGTCCAATTCAACTGAAGCACTGCCATATAGAAGAAACATATCCAAAGAATTAACAAAAAAGTCAGAGTATTAAGCATGAATAATATTAGAACTGTGACGTCAGACTCTATTGCAAACTTCTGAACCCATTTTTTCCATTTTTTTCCTCTCTTCCCTTTGTGCTGGTCCAACAAAGATAGACTAGATTTTAGTGAATAATATTAATTGTTAATCCATTAATTTTCTCTTCTGTGAAGCATTATTAAACCTATAAAAATGCAAATCAAATCAAATCAAAAATCATTGTTTCTCATTAAAAATTGTCCAAATAAATAGAATATTAAAGAAAAAAACTGATGCTGATATGTGTCATCTAGTCAAGGTTAAGTGAACCTCCATGAATCTATTTCAGTTAGTTATCCCTGCTAGATGGCAAGCTACTTGGATGTCATATATTTTTGTGTAATTCATCAATCCTAACACAGAAACAAATGTTTACTAAAGTAAATAAATTTACAAACCTTTACTACTTCCTACTAAAATATACTTGACCTTTGATAGTAGATGGTCAAATCGTTCCAACAATAATACCTCATATTTCCATATTTTTTTCTATACTATCCAAAATAATTTCATATTCATTATTTCAGATAAAGCTCAATTTAGAATGAAATCATAGATTCTTGAGGACTGAATGGGGTATTAAGTATTATATGGCCCAATTATCTTATTTGGTATTGAGAAAAGTAGAACCAAGAAGCAAGCTATACCGCAAGCTAGTTAGTGGCAAGTTTTGGAATAAAATCAAGGTCCCCAATCTCCCAGTTCATCATAACTTATATTAAGTTGCCCAAGGTAAAGAAATAATTCCCTGTGGCAGAAACAAAATCAGACTGGAAACCTGCAAGCTGACAATTAAGAATCATAATGTCTGAAACTAAAGAAACAAGATATAACTTACTCAAGCTTCTTCATTTTACAGATGAAATGAGAACTAGAGGAAAGGAAATTACTTGCCCAAAGTCACACTGTAGTAAGTAGTAGACTTGGGAATGACAACTAAGCTTCTTTGACAGCAAATACGGTGCCCTTTTCATTATATCACATTAGATAGCTATTAAGAAAGGGGTGTGTATATGTGGCAGGGGATGAGGGAGGAAGGAAGACTTGTCTTTTTGTATAATCTTGATTTTGGGAAGAAACTGAATTAGGGAGAGAATAAAAATCATTTTTTCTGAGAAGTAAGAGCTTCCATGATTATTAGGTGAGGAGATTAGGTTTCCTAGGCTACCAGCATTAAGAAAAGAGAAACATGAAAATAATTCCAACTCAGAATAAATTGCAGCTTTGAACTTTAAAATAATCTGAAATGTTAAGTAGTTACTATGATTTTCTAACTCAAAATCTAATTAATTTTCTTCACTTTTGATTCTGATATGCATCCTATAAACTTGCAAATTTTGCAATTATCCATACCAAGCTCTTCATTTAATAACACAGGGATTGTCCTTTGGGATTGAAAATGTAATCACAGTATACACAAATACTAACATACAAATAAGAATTTTTTGAAACTTTTTTTCTCTTAACTTTTTCTATCTAGTAATTTGTTTCAAACAAATAAAATAAGCTACTAGGTACAGAAATGTAAAAAAAAAAAAGAACAAAAACTTGTTTACTTAAACTACATTAATTTAGTAACATGTTAACTGCCACATAAATTGAGTATTTTAAAAGCTATTTGTTTGAATTTTTGTGCTTTAAAAAATCTCTAGGTAAGATTCAGAAAAACATATCAACATCTCCTTGCAGTAAAAAGTGCATTTTATATTGTATTTTTGCTTCAAAATTCAAAGAACCAAAATATTTTTTTCTTTTTTTCCTTCTTCCTTAATACTGGTAACCTAGGAAACCTAACCTCCTCATCCACTAATCAGGGAAGATCTTAACAATGTTTGATCTTATTCTCCTGAGAATTCAGTTTCTTATAACTACAGAAAGCATACAAAAAGCAAGATTTCTTTAAAATCTACATTTAACATCCCCCTCCCCCATGATTAATCATTTCCAATCATCCATCAAAATACCAAGCATCTTGATTAGCCAATATGGCAATTTCGCTATTTGTATAACATTTCCCTACTTTCTAACTTTTGATTAGAGAAAAATAATCAAATCAACCTTATGAATGTTACTAAAAAAGGTGTGCTATCTATTGCCCTATGGTTTCAGTCCCGATCTCTGTAATTGATTAGACTAAACCTTCCTTCTCTGGCCATTACTATGCAGCAAATATGGTATACCAGTATTAAGATTTAAATTCCTTGTTGAAGGGAATGTGGGAAAAGAGGGACACTAATACATTGTTGGTGGAATTGTGAATACATCCAGCCATTCTGGAGGGCAATTTGGAATTATGCTCAAAAAGTTATCAAACTGTGCATACCCTTTGATCCAGCAGTGTTACTACTGGGCTCATATGCCAAAGAAATCTTAAAGAAGGGAAAGGGACCTGTATGTGCAAGAATGTTTATGGCAGGTCTCTTTATAGTGGCCAGAAACCGGAAACTGAGTAGATGCCCATCAATTGGAGAATGGCTGAATAAATTGTGGTATATGAATATTATGGAATATTATTGTTCAGTAAGAAATGACCAGCAGGATGATTTCAGAAAGGCCTGGAAAGACTTACATGAACTGATGCTGAGTGAAATGAGCAGGACCAAGAGATCATTATATACTTCAACAATACTATATGATGATCAATTCTGATGGACATGACCCTCTTCAACAATGAGATGAACCAAATCAGTTCCAATAGAGCAGTAATGAATTGAACCAGCTACATCTAGCAAAAGAACTCTGGGAGATGACTGTGAACCATTACATAGAATTCCCAATCCCTCTATTTTTGTCCACCTGTATTTTTTATTTCTTTCACAGGCTAATTGTACACTATTTCAAAGTCCGATTCTTTTTGTACAGCAAAATAACTGTTTGGACATGTATACATATATTGTATTTAATTTATACTTTAACATATTTAACATGTATTGGTCAACCTGCCATCTTGGGGAACAGACGGGGGGAAGGAAGGGAAAAAATGGAACAAAAGGTTTGGCAATTGTCAATGCTGTAAAATTACTCATGCATATAACTTGTAAATAAAAAGCTATAATAAAAAAAAATTTAATTCCTTAAGATTAGAGACTATCTAACTTTTGTATCATCAATGCCTTGAATATTGTATGTTACATATAGATCCTTAACAATGCTTTCTCTCCTCATCCCTGCTTCTCCTAGCTTCCCCGATTTACTTCAAATCCTGAATATAATTCTACCTTTTATGGAATGCCTTTCTAATTTTTTTTTATTCTAATGCTTTCTTTATTATTTACTATTTATCAATCATATAGTTGATTTGCATAAAGCTGTTTATATATTCTCTCTGTTTAGACTATGAGCTCCCCAAAAGTTGTGACTATCTTTTGTATTTCTTTGCATTTCCAGTACTTAACATAGTTCATACAGTACACATCTAAGTAATATTATTGACGAACTCATTAAATAATGATACTGATTGATTAGAGAGTATCTGAAGATTATAATTCCAAATCATTTATATCAAAAAACTCAAATGGATTTATTATTTTATCAATTTGGTAATACTCTCCAATAATGCAAGTATCAATCTATTTATACCAATTTCTCCTATGATACTGATACTCTGTCTTCTCATAAAGATACAAAAGGGAATACTCCAATATATTGGAGACTTTGCTTTTCCAACATAATAAGGGTCCCAGCGAAGCATTCTGGTGGTCCCCACTTCATCTTTTCTATGTGACCAATTAACATTGTTTTCTCATGATACAATTCCTTATTGATATCTTTATTCCTACCCATCTTCAGTTATGCTTTGACTATATGCTGTAGTTTGCTCACAACTATCTTACACTTATCCAGTGTTTTTTAATTCTTTTTTTAATTCTTACAAAACTGATAGATTCTATGCCTTGTTGCCATACAACATTTTAGGAAATATTGGCATAAAAAGATAGGCCTTTGTTCTTTCCATGGAAGATTTCAGGTCATAAAAGCAACTAGAAAATTTGTAATTACTTATAGAAAATACAACTAATACATATTTCTCCTTTTGCTCAATTCCAAGCCCAAAGTAAATTAATTTATTATTAAATTATTATGTCTAATTTATGCATATTAAGGGACAAGTTCTATACAAATTCAAGTGATGATCTCAACAATGAAAATTCTTTATCTTTTTGGTCTTTTCCATGTGAATTGTCAGATCAAAAACTAATAAGTCATCACACATCTTTTCCAGGAGTTTCTGTAATGTTCCAGGACTTAATAAAGCCAGTGCAATGTCACTCAAAAATTGAAGCATTTGGAAGATCTCAGTATTCATTGAGAAACTGCTTCAATGTGGATTCTGTATGGATCTCTTTTAACTTTATTCCTTTTATGATATAGTTATGTGATTATCTTTTGATTGTGGTAGTGATTATTAATTTTATAACATTGTTTATTGTTTTCTCAATGTTGTTCAAAGAATATGCTATGTATCTATATCACTCTCTTTCAATTCCTTTTACTCTTCTATATCTCTGCATTATTTTTTATTTATTGCATTAAGTACAAACGAAGAAAAAAAAAACAGAATAGAAAAAAATCAGGAAAGGAAAATGAAAAACAAAACAAAACAGAACAGAACATTGTCATGTACCCAGCAGAAGATCAAGAATTCAAAATACATAATAAATTTCTATTTTAAGAAAGCATGTATAATAATGGAAGAAATCATATTCATGAGTGTCCATCTTTTCTTTGCTTCCTTGTAGGTTGTCCTTTTATTCTCTGCTGCCCACTTTTTTTACTTTATTCTTTTTTTTCCCTTTTCATTCCCCCTCACCTTCCCCTAACAGACTACAGTTAAGCACAAAATATTTTTATAAATATAGACATAGTATACTATACTATACTATACTATAGTAACTATAGATACACACATATGCACATACACACATATACACACACATATATACATTCACCCCACCCACAGACCTTCTCACACACACACATATACACACACACACATAGAATTACATACATACCTATATATATTCAGACACACATACACATGCATTTAGCCTATGTAAACATGGATTTAAAACAATATTAGTATAGTTGACATATAACATAGATTTCTCTCTTGATTGAATCTTTAAGTTTGACTAGAATCAATTATTACTAACCCAACTTTTTTTTTTCCTAATAAATTCTATTCCTGATTCTTGTTGTAGTGTTGGATATATTTCTTTATTTTCTATCCCTGCAAACTCTTCTACTTTGATTCTGCTTCTTTACTTGTCTTGCCACTATGTAACCTCCTCCTTTGGATTTTTTCCTTATCTTCTTCCCCCATCCTTTGCTTCCCCTTCTCCCATTCCTCTCCCTACTCTTTATTTCTTTGTAGAATTTGGAGGTGCTATACCCCTTGTGGTATGTATATAGTGATGTGAATAGCTTTTCAGAACTAAGAACCCTTTTCCTCTCTCTAATGTGTTTACATTCATTCTTCCTCTGAATCTCATTTGTATACCATAGTTACTATTTTTACCTTTTCTTGAGTAGTTTTGCTTTTTAGAGTCAGTTCATACTCAACTTTGCCCCAATTTGCTTAATTACTAATGTCAATCTTAGTTAAATGGTATATGCTAAGTTCCTTGAAATTAATCTTTGATATTGGTACTTACATGTTAAATCTTCTATTAAGTTTGGATTTGGTTAAGGCAAAGTCCTAAAAATGTGTAATTTGTTGAATATCCATTTTTAAAATTCAATGTTATGGATAATTTTGCTGGATATGATTCTTTTGGCTACAAGCCTAGTTATTCTGATTCTAGGACCTGTGGTCTTTCATTATGGATACTGATAATTCCTATACAATTCTAATTTATTTCCAGATATTTGAGGGGTTTTTTTGTTGTTTCTTGCAAAGTTTTTTCTTTGATCTGGGGGTTTCAAACAGCAAAAATATTCCTATGTGTTTCCACAAAGGATTTCATTGAGATAATGATCAGTGGGTTTTTTTTCCTATTTATACTTTCCTTTCATGTTCTGTCATCAGTACAATTTTGTTGTTTCATTACTTGCATTTTTGTGTCAAGGTTCTTGTTTTCATCACAGCTTTCAGGTAGTCCAATTATTCTTATATTTTTTCTTCTTGATCTGTTCTCCACATCTATTGTTTTCTTACAAGATGTTTCACATTCTGTTTCATTTTTTCTCATTCTTTATATTTTTTATTATTTCTTGATTCCTTTTTGCTTCACTGGCTTCCCCTTTCTAAATTCTAATTTTCAAAGAGTTTTTTTTTTCTTTAAGACTCTATGTCCTTTTCTGAAAGTAAACCTTTTTTCATAATCTTCTTGTCTTTCTTAAAGTTTTTTTTAATTGTTGTTTTGTTTGTTTTTAATTTTTTTTCTCATCTTTCTCATTTGATTTTTACAATCTTTTTTGAGTTCTTCTACAAATTCTTTCTGGGCAGGGAGCCACTTAATGTAACTCTCTGGGGTAGAAGAGCCTTTTGTTTTACTTCACTGTCCTCCTCTGAAGATAAACCCTGGTCTTCCCTGTTCCCATAAGTTTCTATGGTTATGTTCCTTCTTCTTTGTTGGCTCATTTTTTTCTAATGAGGAGTTTTAGTGTAAGCCCCTCTAATTGTGGAGTGGAAAGATGATGCTTCTAGCTTCCAGCTCTCCTCTCTGACCTGGAACCTCAAACCAAAAGCTCCACCCTCCTGCAAGAGCCCAAAGCCAAAATCTCCCCTGCCTCACTGCTTCTGCACTCATTGGATGGGCTGGTTACTTCTTTCAGGAATGCTTCTCAGTAGCAGAGCTGGGCCTGACCTAACTAATCAATAGAGGTTCATTCCATCTTCCCAGACTCAGATCCCCAACTCTACATACTGTTGGGGAATTGAAAGTTCTATGCTTTTTGCTGAGGCTTCAGCCAAACCAATCTATCCCCAGGGTTCCCCATTTGCTGTTTCAGTAGAGCTCACCTGGAAGTAGTTGCACTTCACATTGGTAATCCTCTGCCTGGGGTATTTCTTTTTATTATTATTATTATTAACATATCCATGGATAATTTTTTCAGCAGTGACCCTTGTAAAACCTTCTGTTCCAAATTTTTCCCTCCTTCCCCCCACCCCCTCCCAGAGATAGCAGATAGTCCAATACACGTTAATATGTTAAATTATATGTTAAATCCAATATATGTATACATGTCCAAACAATTATCTTGTTGCAAAAGAAAAAATCGGATCTAGAAAGAAAAAATAAAACCTGAGAATGAAAACAAAAATGCAAACAAACAATAACAGAAAGAGTGAAAATACTATGTTGTGGTCCACACTCAGTTCCCATAGTCCTCTCTCTGGATGTAAATGGCTCTCTTCATTACTGGATAATTGGAACTGGTTTTGTTGTGCCGCAGTTCCCTTTTAATGTCTTGACCCAGTTTCCTTAATTGTCTCAGGTTATAACCATTGCCTCTTAACGTTTGATGAGATAAAGGTCTTATATCTTTAGGCTATAATCATTCCTTCTTAATGTTTGATGGGATAAAGGTTTATCCATTTTAGACATCATTAGAGTAACAGGAACCTCTCCAGTACTTCCCTCCATTATGTCATCCTAGGTGCCTCCTCCCATTAGGTCATCCCCATCCAGGTACCTCCTCCATTATGTCATTGTTCTTGTTATCCTATAAAAGAATCTTGTATCCAACATTCAGGGCTGGATTCTTTGAGATGATAGTCTCATTCAGCCCTGGGACCAAACATGGATCTATTTGGTCCCAGTAAATCTCTCCATTTAATAAACTATTAAATTGTTCTCTAATATGTATCTTGCTCAGTTTCTCCGGCATTACAGTTTGAATCAACTCATTAATGAAGAGAGCCACATCCATCAGAATTAATCATCATATAGCTTTTTTGTTGCCACGTATAATGATATCCTTTTTCTGCTCATTTCACTTAGCATAAGTTCATGTAAGTCTTCCCAAGCCTCTCTGAAATCATCCTGCTGGTCATTTCTTATAGAACAGTAATATTCCATAACATTCATATACCACAATTTATTCAGTCATTCTCCAATTGAAAGGCATCCATTCAGTTTCTAGTATCTAGCCACTGCAAAAAGGGCTGCCGCAAGCATTTTTGCACTTACTGGTCCCTTTCTCTCCTTTATATCTTTGGAATATAAGCCCAGTAGTAATATGCTGGATCAAAAGGTATGCACAGATTGATAACTTTTTGAGCTTAGTTCCAAATTCCTCTCCAGAATTGTTGGATTTGTTTACAGTTCTACCAACAATGTATCAGTGTCCCCATTTTCCCACATCCCCTCCAACATTCATAATTATCTTTTCCTGTCATTCTTAGTCGATCTGAGAGGTATGTAGTGATATCAATAGTGATTTGGAGCACCTTTTCATATGACTAGAAATAGTTTCAATTTCTTCATCTGAAAATTGTCTGTTCATATCCTTTGACCATTTATCTGTAATGCCAGAGAAACTGAGGCTAGATAGAGATTAGAGAGTTATAATATTTTATTTGAAAGGGAGAGATTTACTGGAACCAAATAGATCTATGATTTAGTCCCAGGGCTGAAGAGATTATTGTCTCCAAGAATCCAGCAAACAATGTGAGTTCTCAATGACATATATACACATGGCTCAGATACAGACAAGGCAGGGGTGGAGTCAGAACACTGAGAGCAGGAAGGGACTATCAATCTGGTTCTGACAGGATGGGGGGAGGCATCTTGATAAGATGTATCTGATATTCTGATAAATTGGGATGGGGATGGGGAGAGGCATTCTGATATTCTAAAATATAAGATCTTTTATCCTTATCAAATATTCTGATGATTAAGAGGGAGGGGTGCTTTTTCAGGATTGAACAGAACAATTGAAGCAGAGCAATTCAGGGAAACCAAGGCAGGACAATTTAGGGAGACTGAGTCAGGATAATTAGGAAAACTGAGTCAGATAATAAAAGAGAACTGTGGCACAACATATCAATTGGAGAATGGCTTGATTTCTTATAAATTTGAGTCAATTCTCTATATGTTTTGGAAATGAGGCCTTTATCAGAACCTTTGAATGCAAAAATGATTTTTGCCTGGCATCTTTCTTCAGGTCTTCTTAGGTTGTCCCAAAAGGATCCTTGTTCTGTCCCAAGTCTTCTTTGTTTTTCACCAGCCTGTGTCCTCCCTGAGATGCAAATTTGATCTGTTTGTAAGGGGAATCTGAAAAGCTTGAAATTTATTGACCTATTCCACCATTTTCTTGTTAAGGACTACACCTAAGTGTGAAGGAGCAGTTGGGTTCTCCAAAAGTGCCCATAGCTATGAATCATAACACACTTGAAGGAATTGCAAATCAGCCTTTACTGACACAGATGTTTGTGAATTGGAAATGAAATTATTCAGAGGCAAGAGGGAAGAGGAAAGAGGTCAGAGAATGCAACTACCTGTCAGTCTCCTTCTATCAGTTATCATCCGCCAGTCAAAATTAGATCCCCAATAATAACTAGCAGGTGGCTCCCATAACACCCAGCAGCCACTAGCAGATTGCTCCCATAACATCTTCCCAGAATCTTCTCCCCATTTCTAATTCTTCATTCATTTCTTCCACATTTGTAAGAATCAGATCCAAAATTATATTTGCCTTTATTGCTTCTACCACCATTGAAAGAATGAAATTACCAATAAGGCAAGCAAAAAAAAAAAAAAATTAATACCTTCTATTTCTTGGATAGAGAATGCTCTAGTAGATTTCTAGATAAGTGGTCTCCCATTTTTAGTTTGACAAGCCTTTCTTCCATGCTTGTAATCTGCTTCCATACCTTCTCATTGATTTTCTCTTTCTATATAAATGCTTTATAGCATATTCATATTAAAATATCTCAGTCTCTGCTTACCTCCACTGATTTTTACACACATATTTTCCTTTGTTCTTTTATGGATTTCATTTGAATTTGCATATCTTCTTAACAGATGCATTTGCTATTCCATTCCTTTTATCTGTTCTGTTCCTATGGAATAAGATTTTTTTTTTTTTACTATCTTGAGAGTTGTGATACTCATGAGTTTAAATCCCTACTTGCATTAAGGTCTTTTGTTTAGCTTGATTTTTATTTCTATTTGATGTACCTGTGTATACACATTTTTGATCATGAGTTTGTTGGGTTTTTTATTCCTTTCTTGGATTTATATCTATCAATCTGCTTATTCCGGTTATACTATAACTACTCTGGTATCTAACTTGGTGAAGAAAACATACATAGGGAGGGGTTTTTTGCATTCACCTTTTCTTACTAATTTAAAGTGCATTTTTTTTTACATTTGAAAGATTCCATGCAAAAATATTTTACTATCCCTTGTTAGTGTTATTCTATCCTTGGAAAGAATCTCATCAAGAAGTTGTGAAGTGTCAATTATTCCAAAGCAAATTTCATACCATGAGAAAACATGATTCCTTTACTATTAATGTCAAGTCAACAGTTAGCTGCTTATTAATTCCTAAATTAAGTTTACTCACTGTAGATAGCTGAGCAAGCTTGAAGTATTTTAAAATGAGGACACTTAATCAAATCCTCTTATTTGCTTTATTGCTGACATTTGTCAGCAAATTCTTCTCTAAATGAGGAATTATGAAGTAATCTAGGACATACAATCATGAAATGAAAAGGTGAAAGCACAAGCCCCATGTGTTTAAAAGAAACTGATTAGAAGATATTCTTACAAGAAACTGGAGGTAAGAGAAGGATGCTACAATCCTCTAAATCTATTTCCAGATTGAAATTATGTGATTGTATGACAGCTCCTCCACCAAAATGGTTTCAGAGCCTTCCCTTTAAAAGAGATGTTTCCCTTTTGTTGCATATTGAGATTTTCAATTATTTTGAGAGGTTCTAGGATAGTGATTAGAGGGAAACAAAATGTCAACATCTACCTACGCTTCCAAATCATCATTTTGTGTTCCTTGAGAATGGTGATTGATTGAAGGAGACAAAAATATGGGATTCTATATTCCTCAATTAGCTCAAAGTTGAATAACAATGAAGATGTGAAAGATTTCTGTCAAAGATAACAATTGCTATGGGAGTAATTAAGCACAATTGAAAGATTATCTATGCATCTATCATTGGGGAAATATGGGAAGACTTTCTTGGTTGGTTTCAAGAATTAAAACAATAAGCTATTAAAGTTACATAGGTACAAGACGCAGAATCAATTTGGAATAGTAGAAATACAGTAGATCTCTCCACCCACAAGTTGTTCTTAGCAAAAATATAGGAAATTTTTCAAAATGTAATCTCTCAAAACTTAGTAAAATTGTACTGGAGATAAAATGAACTTTTATTAAAATCAAGAGCCTCCAAACATTCCTGTTTGAAAAGACTAAAAGAAATTGAACTGTATTTCAGGATCCAAGAGAAACATTGATATAAAAAAGTAAACTTCGAGAAACATGATTAAACAATGATAAGCTTATTCCAATATTATATAAAGAAGTGATGTGAACATATGTATGTATGTATATATATGTATGTGTATCTCTGTGTATGTGTATGTGTATATTCCTCAGAATCCTATTATCATCAAGGGGTCATGGAGTTCAACATAACAGAAAGTCTTGGAATAGTTCTGTTATGTTTTGATGTTCTTAAAATAAAAATTTAAAAAGGAGAGGATAGGAAATAGTGGAAAAAATATTTCATGTATGCTCTGTGTTCCAGTAGAAGATTATCCAAAGAGAAAAGAATGATTAGAGTCTTTGAGGCATGACCCTCACACTCATCTGAACTTGTCAAAGGAGAGAATAATAAACACTTATACAAACAGTTAACTAGTAATGCCAAAGAAAGGAAGAATAAACACACACAAATCCATAGAGTTAGGTATAGAAATATATTTTACTAAATATAAAATAAGAAAAAAAATTTAAAAACTGTTATCATAGGAAAGCTAAACAGAAGAATTGTTCCTACAAAAAAATAAACTTTAACTGAAAAAAGCATATATGCAATAAAGGTTTAAAAGAAAAAAAAAAGACTAAGAATCTGTGTTAGAGTGTGGTATGAGAGAAAGAGAAGAGGGACAGGGGAGCAGAAGAAGATTGCACAGAACCTAGAGTACTATACCTTTTCTTTCAACATCCTCTTCTTTGTAAAGAAGAGATAGGAGAAAAATAGAAGGAGCAATATAAGAAAACATGGAAGGGGAAATACCATGAACAAAAATTACTGTGAATGTCAATGGAATCAACTCACACATAAAATAGAAGGAGAAGGAAAAATGGATTAGAAAGTAAGCTATTATAATGTATTTTTATAGAAAACACATTTGAATACAAAGATTGACACAAAGATATAATAAACAACTTCAGCTGAAGTAAAAACATATACAGATAGTGACTGATCAGAGACAAGGCAACAGCAAAAATAAACTTAATAAAAGATAAAATTAAAAATTACATTTCATGGCCAGACATCATAAACAATGAATTACTGAATATATATATAACAAATGCCATAGCATTAAATGCTTAAATTTCAAATTTAAGTAATTTGCAGGGGAAAATAAAAAGGAAAATCATAATAGCAGGGATCCTCAATTCATCCAATAACAGATACAGATAAATAAAATAGAAAAATAAAAAAGAAGTTGATGACATAAATATAATTTTAGAACACTTAGATTTTATAGAATTCTAGAGCTTATTGATTGGTTAGTAGAAAAGAATGTGTGTATTTTCTCAATATATACATGTATATGTAATATATATAATGTCTATACAAATGCAAATCAATAACACTAGGTATTCAACTAAGCATAACCTAAAACAATGACAATAAAAATAACTAATCAACAGCTCTCAATAAACTCCAAAAAATAAAAAAAATTTAAAAACATGAAAATCAAAGGAAAAGGGAACAAAATTTAAAACAAAAAATCAAATCAAATCATATCAAAAAATAAAGCTAGCAGCTATTTATATTGTTTGGTCAGGTTTTGTTTTTTGGAAGGAGGAATGAAATTGACAAACTACAAATTGTAAGTCATTTGCCATAGGATATAAGATAAAAGAGCTTCTTCCTCTGCCTTGTATTCCCAGCCATAACTGACTTTTCTACTGCTTAAAGTTATTCCCAAATTTGTTCCTATACAGTTTTCACTGGCTATAAAATGGAATCTGTTCATTCAAATCTTACTGTAAAGAGAGGAATCAGCTGTAATTGGAGAAAAAAATTTTAAATGAACAGATGGAATAAGTAGAGGAACACAAGGAACACTTTCAAAAGGATAAGGATTGAACTTGTGATTTCATTGATGTGGAGAATTCCTAGGTGAGAGATCTCCCTCCACTAATAAATGCTTCTGCAACTAATATTCCTTCATTTCATTGCACATTTTTTGGGAAGGCAATTACAGTTAAGGGACTTGTCCAGCAACTGATATTCTTAAAAGCAGTGATTTTCACCCTGAGGCCCATACATTTTAAAAAAATAAATAAAGAGATATTTCAAAATAATTGATTCCTTCTGTATTCCTACATTTAAAAACATTATTTTTAAAAAGAATCCATGGCTTCATAAATCTGCCAAAGGGGTTAATGAACCAAAAAAAAAAAAAAAAATCCCTAGACTTAAAGGATCAAAAGACTTCAGTCTGAATGCAGCTCCCAATACTTTCCATCTAACCAAATTAAAACATAATCATGAAATATTTAATAAAACAAATAAAATATAATAATATATAGGAAAAGGTAACATGTGGTTTTCTTTTTTCTATTTGAGTTCAACACCAGTGGTTTGTAGTGCTGAAAGGATAAGTGACTTTTCTAGTCTCACATAATCAGAATGTCTTAGAATCAAGATTTGAACAACTGGTCTTCTTTCCTTGAAGACCAGCCCTCTATCCACAACTTCAACATAATTCTCACTATTATTAAGTAAATATTAAATGCTATTTAGTCTATATATTTTAAATTTCTATTTTCTTCTCTTTTCTTTCTCTCAATCTGGTTATTATCTCTGTCTCTGTCCATCTCTGTCTCTATCTACTCTTCATCTCTGTGTCTTTGTCTTTCTCTATCTCTGTCTCTGTATCTCTGTGTGTCTTTTTGTGCCTAAAACTAACTCTCTCTCTCTCTCTCTCTCTCTCTCTCTCTCTCTTTCTCTCTTTTTCAGGTTTGCTATGATATGATTTTTTTTTAATTTTTTTATGTAGTGATTTTAATTTCAGTAAAAATAATAAAGTGCTCATATTCATAAAGTACTTGAAGGCTTAAAGAGCATTTTATATGTGTATGAGTCCTATGAATCACCCCATGAAATAGATGCTATTGACAACTTCATTTTCCAAATAGGGAAACTGAGGTTGAGAGATATATCTGTCCTTTATTATCCTAAACTTGTAGCCAAGATTTTATTTCACTAAAATGTCCCTTCTGGTGATAGCTTTCTCCTCCAGATCATTCACAGAGTGGATCCAGTCTCAAGATACTGCATTCAAGTAGATTTGAACATATAGTTAACAAGCTCTCACAAGTGTTCCTTTTGAATAGTCATTCAATTGGCACAATTAGCTCAAGGCAAAGGAATTCCTGAAATGTCATGCTATGACTGCTAGTAACAAGCATTCTCCTTCAATAAATATGCATTCCACTCACCCACAAATATCCATAGCATCGGCAGAAATATTGGGCACACACATAGAGAAATACTTGTGACTAAAACTATTCATGCTTCCACTGTTAAAGGACCCTGTTGTAATTTCTCCTTTCATTGCATCATAACACTGGTTTCTTCAAGGATTTGCATCTTTGCTGGAACTTAGCCTCTGTGTAGTTCAACTTTCTAATATTAGGGCTCATTCTTTTTTGTTGCCTCTTATTATTATTATTAATCATAAATTTTATAGGGCAAGGTCTCTTAAATTCTTTCTTCTTGATCCATTTTCCTGGTCAGTTGTTTTTCCAGTGAAATATTTCTATGGTTAGAAAATTTTTCTATTGTCTGTTTATTTTTCTAGCCTATTACTTGGCTTTTAACTCTTTGTTAAAGTAGGATTCTGTTTCCATGGTGGAGGATACACTATCCCAAACTTCAGAAATTTTGTGCAGCTGTTTTCAGAGATCCTTCTAGAGACCTGACCACAAACACTCTTTTCTAGATTCCTAGAACACTTAGGAATGTCCCTGCTCCACTGTAGTTGTAAGATCTAGTGTGCTAAAGCAACAGAGTCCTTATGTTCTGAGGCTAGGACTGAGACTTCACAGGTATGGCCTGTGCTGGGATTGGCACTCAACTCCCATGTTGACTTTCTAAGTCATTTTGGTGTCTCTGGGCTGAGAAGTCTAGAAACTGCCAGTACTGGTATTGATTCAAAGGTCCCTAAATTTGTTTCTGCTTTATTGGCATGGTGCTGGGGCCAGAGCAAGGATTAGGGCTAGGGCTGAGGCCAGAGTTACACTGACATGTCCTACACCAAGATTGTATCCTGGACTCTCACCCTGATGTTGTAGACCTTTTTTGCTGAACTTCTAGTTTGCCTTCAGCTTGAAAATATTTTCTTGCATCTCTTGGGATGTTCTGATGTTCTAAAATTTGTTTAGAGTCATTATTTAAAGGAATTTTCAGTAGTTCACAGGGAGAGATTAGGTAACTTCCTACCTTTATTCCACTATCTTGTCTCTGTTCTCCAATGAAATATTTCATGTTTTCTTCTTTTTTCTTCTTCTTTTAATTTTGTTTGTTTCTTGTTGTTTCATGGAATCATTAGCTTCCACTTGCCAATTCTAATTTTTAAGGAATTATTTTCTTCAGAATTTTCTGTACTTCTTTTACCAAGCAATTCACTCTTTTTTTGATGATTTTCTTATATTACTCTCATTTCCCCCCCAATTTTTCCTCTATTTCTCTTATTTGAGTTTTCAAATTTTTTGAGCTTTTCAGAAATCTTTTTGTGGGGGGGAAAGAGGGAAGGAAGTGCTTTAAGAACAATTCACATTTTTCTTTGAGGTTTTGCATGTAGATGTTTTGACACTGTTGTCTTCTGAGTGTGTTTTGATTTCCTCTGTGACCATATTAACTTTCTATGGTCAAGCTCTCTTTTGTGGTTGTTGTTTGCTTGTTTTTCCAGCTTCTTGACTTTTTAATTTTATATTAAAGTTGAATTCTGGTACTGGTGTGAAAGGAACACTATCCCAAGCTTCTAGGTTTTTTTTTTTTGTTTGTTTGTTTTTTGGTTTTTTGTGCTGCGATTTTCAGAGCTAGTTCTGGGGAGGTCTGTAAATTTTCAATTATTCCAAGATGGTATGTCTTAAGGAGAGGTTTGGCCACTGCTCTCTCCTGCTTTGTACTCTGGTTTATAAAGTACCACACGCACTTTTTCATTCTGAAATTCTATCCAGATTCTCTGTTCCTACTAATTCTCCTCCTCACCCTGGTGTTGTGACCTGGAATAACCTGTAAGAAAAGCAAGAGACACCTGCTCATCTTGCCAGCAAGGAATCACCTGTAGTTTCTTTCTAACCAGTAGTCTGATGCCCTTACTGTCTGTAAGCTGAAAATATTAAAAGACCACGGATGATTCAGTCATCTCACGCCAAAACTTGGTACAAACTTGTAGATTATGGTATGCACAAACACAGCCTACACTAGACTACAATCCACTTTCATCTCAGTGAGATAAATCTTTCCTGCTGATCTTCTAAGTTGCCTTAAATTTGAAAAAATATTTTACCATCATTTTGTTGGTTCTGCAATTTCAAAAATTGTTTTAACATTAGTTTATTGTTTTGAGGGGAATTTGGGAGAGTTCAAGTCAGTCTCTTTCTTTATTATGCTATCTTTTTCTCTTCCATACTCTTTTGGTGTTTGCATTTTTTAATAGTTTTCAAGATGCATTTTTACAAGACTTTGAGTTCCAAATTTTTCTCCCTACTTCCTTTTTCTCCTCCTTCTCCAAGACAACAAGCAATTTGATGTAGATTGTACCTTTGTATTCACATAAAGCATATTTCTACATTTGACGTGTTCTAAAAGAAGAAGCAGAATCAAAGGAAAAAAACAAGGGGAAAAAAGTAAAAATAGCATGATTCAAATGCATTCAAACTCCATACTTCTTTTTTCTGGATGTGGATAGCATTTTTCATCATGAATCTTTTGGAATTGTCTTGGATCATTATGTTACTGAGCATAGTTGATCATGGCACAATGTTGCTGTCAGTGTCTACAATGTCCTCCTGGTTCTGTTCACTTCATTCTACACTAGTTCATGCAAGTCTTTTTTGTAGTTCAGGATTTTCTGAAATCTGACTATTCATCATTTTCTATTGCATAATAGTATTTCATTACATTTGTATACCATAACTTCTTCATCCAAATCCCCATTGATGGGCATCCCACCAATTTCCAATATTTTGTCAACACTTAAATGGCTGCTATAAATATTTTTGCTCATGTAAATGTTTTTCCCTTTTTTATGATTTCTTTGGGATACTGAACTAGTAATGGTGTGCACAATTGTATACAGTTTGATTACCCTTTGGACATAATTCTGAATTGTTCTCCAGAAGAATTGGATCATTTTAGAACCCCAACAACAGCTGATACTTATGTTTATATTGTATAGCTAGAGGTTTTAAGAATTTCCCTAAATAGAGTCATTTTCAAGGTTTCCAGAGGACATGCAGTACAAGGCCAATCTGGACAGAAGCCTACCATCTCCACCATTAAGCAGCTTTTCTCTGCAATACACCTTCCCTTGTCCTCTTGTCTGCATCCTTCCACACAACTTGTTTAGTAGAAACACACAACTCTTCATCCATTCCTTCTTCTTTGTCAGACTTGGCCTTCATAGCACAGTAATGTAATCTAATTTCTGCTCTAAAGCTGCCCAATGTTGTCAGCATGGAATGGATGAAGATGATTGGATTGCAGCAGCTATTGGCTGGAGTTTCTGGTTTCTTGAACTTATTTTGCTTTATGTGGATAAATTCAGAGCGATAACACCTGAAGAACCCAAATACACACAAGCATGAAATTTGGAACTTTCATGGGCCAGACTATTAAATTCCACCAGTTTCCTAAATGAAGAAGGGAATAAGATTCAAGATAATTTTAAAAGGGAGCAGAAGAAGGAAATGTCTAATTTCAACAAGGATAATAGTACTTATACACTTTGTTTCAAAGAGCTGTGATTTGACCCTAATACTTTTCCTCTTTATATAATTTTATATCAGAATTATTTCCATAAACATTTGCAGTATTGAATCAACAAGAAGAATTTATAAAATGACCAGTTATATTACCATCACCATCTTGACACTCAAGGATACAAAAAAAGGAATAACCAAGAGCCATTCCTCAATAGATAAGTAGTTAAAAGACACAATCAGCTTTTGAAAGAATTGCAAATTATAAATACCATAATTGACATTTGGATTCTTCTTCAAAATCAGTAAGAGAAATGCAAATTAAAACAACTCTGAGTTTTCATCTCTCACCCTGAAAATTGACCAAGAAAACAAAAAAATTATGTTGACTATTTTGGAGGAGTTGTGGGAAGCAAGGAATATTCATACACTCTTGGTAGAGCTGGGAATTGATCCATCCAGATTGGTTATCTATCTGGAATTATGCAAAAGTATGACATCACTGCTCATACCTTTTGACCCAATAAATACTCTACTAGATATATACTCAAAGAAGTCCTAAGATCAAAACAAATCACATCATTATGGTAACCACAACAACAACAAAAAACTAGAAACAAAGTGGGTGCTCATTAGATGGAACAAGACTAAACTAGAATATAAATATAATAACTACTGCTACAATAGAAAGGAGAAAAAAAATCACAAGATTTTTTTCAGCTTTGAGTGACAGAGAAAGCAAAGGAAAAAAAAAAGTTTCTAGCGAACAGTTCAGGAAATGTATTTGTTTCCCTTGACAAAAGTGAAAGGGAGACATTAAGGGGAAATGTTGTATACATTATCAGATAATAATGACTATCAAATAATTTTGTTTAATAGGTTTTTTTGTTTGTTTGTTTTTTTTGGTAATAAAGAAGAATTAGACAGAGGACAGGGCAGGACAGAGGTATAGACCTAGGAAAAAATATGATATAAAAGCAAAAGACATCAATAAATTTTTTTAATTAAAAAAAAACATAACTTCATAGAGCCCAGGAAGTGAATATAACCCCAAATCCAAAAAACATATGAGATTCTCTCCACATTGGTAAAAGTAAAGCCCTAATAACTCTGAAATTGCTTCAGACAATTATCTGATTTCTAGCTTCAAAGGGGAAGGTGCCAAAACCACATCAGGTTGCTCAAGAAAGAATGAAATTCTAAGAAGAAGCCAAGATGTTATATATATTCTCCTTTGTATACTTTCTGGTTTTTATTTTATTATTCACTTGGATAAGGTGCTATTATTATTGCCATTTTATTTAGACAAAGAAACTGAGGCATAGGACTTAAGAGACTTGCCCTGAGTCACACATCTAATAGGTGTCTAAGGCTATATAGTTGAATTTAGATCTGCTTGACTCTAGGCCCAACATTTTGTCTACTCAGCTGTCTAAATATGGCTTTCATTTTAGCTTTCTTTCTAGTCTTTTAACACCAAAAAAATTATAATATCTATGCTGTTGACTCCATTCTATCACTTAAAATTCAAAGAAACATACTGTCTATCCTAAGCTAAGGAACATGGGTATTTTGCTAACACCTAGATTTATCTGAAAGTTCTTCTCTATAAAGACTAAAATTTGATTTAATTTTAAGCAACTTTGAAAATACTGAAGAAAGCATCACTGGACAGCTGTTTTTATTTTTTTTTTAAAAGCAAGAGAGAAAGAACAAGTCAGGAAGTAAATTCAGATTATGAACATATGACTAAAGATAATAAAAAATAAGCAGGTTTAAAAACAACTTTTAGAAATATTTCCATTCTGTCACAACACATAATCATTTAATCCATTTTTTATTTCCAAGATACACTTGCCCATCCAGCTCTTAATCTTATTAGAACAGCTCATTAGCAGCAGAGCTTCAAGAGGGAATATCAGCCATGAAAAAGCCAAAAGTATGCATTGTCAGTACACAAGCCAAAGCCCATCAGATGGTGACAGACTAAATCACCCTTAGCAGTACAGAAAGGACATGATAAATTAAAAGGGGTCCTAGAATTAAATCCAAAAAACTTCTGAAATTCTTTTTCAGTTGATGAATATATCAAGTTCCTAAGGGAAATATTTCTGATACATGTTGGAGTTTGACTGACATCAAAATACCAACTGGACATTTGACTGAGGATAGTAACATAGCTGATAGTGGTGCTGCTGAATTTGAGGTGAGGTATATATAAACTCTTATTACTAATTGGATAATCTTGGATAAGGAATTTCACCTTCATGAGTTTTTCCCCACAACCATAAGATGAAGATTTATGACTTGATTATTTGGGACTCTCCTGATTCTGAATCTAAACTCTTATATACCTAAACTTACCAATATACTCCCAATCCACTATACCAAAAATAAAACATTAAGTAGTTGGAGACTGCTCTGAAAAAAAAATTTGGAAAGATAATGGTCACTAAACTGGTCTTTAGCAAAGCTGAGTAAGTGTGGACACTCATTCTCCTTACATTGAAAATTACATGATAAATCTTCAATGCAAAAAATCCTGGTGCTTAGCACAAATAGAACATCTGTAGCAGCAAGGCTTACAAACTCATCGGGGATATGATTGAAAGAACTCCTGTCCAAGGACAGGTTAGATTAAATGAATTCTGAGTCCTCTTCCAGCTGTGATACTCTATGGTTTTGTGCAGATATGGTCTATAAGATAAGGGGAAAGAAGCCAAGATTTTGACAATCAAAGATAAATTCAAACTTTCTATCCAAATGAAAGTCATAACTCTAAGGTATTGTGTCTGAAAACATGAAAGACTTTATTGCTACAAAGAAGTTAACTATACAGAACCTGACACCTCTTCAGAATGCTGCATTAGCAAAAGAGTGAGAATACAGCCACCAGAAGTGACAGTCTTGAAGTTTAAAAATATGTTTCATCTTAGTCTAAAAGGACATTTTCATTTTGCTGTGTTGTAAAGTATATCTGTATAACAAGAGATATCTCTTCTCATCAATAAACTCTGTCTATAAGACTCTAAAGATTAAGTTCCTCTTTACTTTCTTATCTTATCGCCAGGAGTATTCATTCATAGAACACACCCATGCTGACTATGCAATTCAATTCAAATGTTTCTGATATTATTAATCTTGGAAATAATGCCTTGGCCAGTAAGATCCTCCTTTCTTTCTAGAGATGCGTTACCCTACAGTGTATAGCTTGGATAAGAAAGAAAATGTTACTGTGTTAGTGAGGAAATGCTACTCAACAAGAGCTAAATAACCTACAATCTGTTTGACCCTGTTTCATTTGACAAAAGAAAAGAAGGGAACAAAACACAAAAAGAATCTCATTTCCTTCTTTTAGGTTCCCAATATCACAAAACAGTGTCAGAATGGACTTTGGGGTTTCTTTGCTTTTTTCCCCCCTATTTTATGCACCAGGAATTGAAGAAACTGTGGAAAGTCCTCCTTATTTGAAAAGAACTGCTGGAAAAATGGGAAAATACTTCAAAAGAAATTAAGTTTAGACAACATATTAAAACATATAACAAAATAAGTCTCAAATGGAGAAGCGAATGTAACAAAAATCTCATGTTATTAAAAAACATCAGCACAAAAGAGATAAATAAATCCAGAAGAGATTAAGATGTAAGTATGTGATTTGGCTAAATATTATAACCAAAAAAGGGATGGAGGGAATCCAAAAGATATCCTAGATTATTTTCCCTGTATAAAATCTAAAGAACTTGTGCAAAAAAAAAAAAAAAAAAAAAAAAAAAAAAAAAAAAAAAAAAAAAAACAAGATAACTAAAATTACAAGAAAAAATTGTAATTTAATAAAGTAATTCTATGTGAAATATATCTAAATGAATCATGCTTGCTTTTTATGCTGAACTGGTTAGAAGGCAGGTAGTACAATCTATCATATTCCCAACCATTTGTGAGCTTGACTACTTTTCCCCTGGTTTGTGGCTTTCTTCCTAGTCATTTCCTTGACATCCAGCCATCCTTTATCATGGTGGCCTTCCTCTCAAATCAGTCCATGAAAATGTGAGGGAAATGTCAATAGTTCTATCTGAATGCCATTCCTCTAGTTGCTACTCCAATCAATGCTGATCACTGCTAGTAGTATAAAAATGAATGAATGAATGATTCAATTAGTTTATTCATTAATTTAAAACATTGCTCAATTGTTTACTGCATGCTACTCATTGTGCTAAGTCCTGGGATTCAAATTTTTAAAATCCTGTCCTTTCTGTCAAGGAAATTAATTTCTTTCTTGGGGTCACATCATACACAGTGGGATTATATACAGAACAAATAGAAATGCCAGGAGGTCCTAAGGGTGTACCGGCAGGGCAAATAGCAAGATCTTGGAGTTCTTAGGGAGAAAATTAGACTGTTTATCCTTTAAGTTAGAAAGCTTAGAGGATTTCAGCCTACTACCATTGAGAAAGAGGAAGACAAGAAGTCAAAGTGAAGTGACTTTTGAGGTTTCTTCCACTAGGGATAGAGATTAATTCTCAGTATCTAGTCAGAATGGGAAAAGAAAGGAACACAGACAGCAAGGCCAGAGGAAAAATTTCCCCTACCTACCAGATGATATTTAGGCTACAAGTTGGTCATGAGGAGATTGGAATTAGGGTAGTTGACAAAGGAGGAATACTACTTTAATCAGTTTAGAATGGTGCTCTCCAGGAGTTTGGTGCATTGACATAGTTCAAGGCACAGAAAGGAAGGTAATTTTGTTTGGCACCATCTTCAGTTAACATCCTATAGATATATTCGGAATCTAGCATAACTATGTTCTCTGTTCTGTGAAATTGGACAATGAATCAATAGCTGTCTTCTGCACTTCTGCATCCTTTTCTAAATTCTGTACTCTGGCTAAATATTACAGGTTTAAACTCTCTCATACTTGCACAGAGCTAATTACTCTCCAATTAGCCCTCTTGCTATATTCCAGCAATAATAATATACACAAAAATTAGCAATGTCAACAGATAATAGATTTTTATCACAAAAGTAAATGTTTAAACCACAAAAAGGTAAACAAATATTTAAGTAACAGCATAAGAAGCCCATTCTAGAAGATAGGATGGGATTCTAAAAGGTAGACGCAATTTATTGGAAGAGCAAAAAAAAGGGGAAGAGGAAAAAAAAAAAAAAAACACTTACCAGATCCAACAGATATAATCTATTTTAGGAATAATTCAAGATAAGAGAGACTTTCTTATATAACAAAATCAAGTCCTATCAATTTCAAGGTAAGAGAAAAAAATCTCCAGGGAATATCAAAGGACAGCTTTGGGATACATGTACTGAAAACCCACCAAGTATTTATCTCCAGTATTTTATTAAATATGATAGGTTGGAAAATGATATATAAACTTGTTGGAATCCTTACTAACTGCTAAGTAATTAGAGTTGATCTAATCTTACAAGAAGTTGTTTTGGCCAGAACCTGAAACAAGGTACTAAGTAGAACTAATCAAGACAAGGCTTGTGTTCCCACCTTTACTCAAAGTCCACACCTTAAAGCTCTTTGGGCCAGAGAGCACTATGGGAGAAAACCCATAATCCCATTCTCTCAGAAGGTTCAGATATAAGGCGAGACAGCCATTCCAGAATACATATTTTCCTCTTGGCTGGCTGATCGCGCTAGACTCGAGAGAAACGACTCTGCTGCAGAGAACACTTTTGACGGACTTCAGTGGAGCTACGCCAGAAGCCCTCTCTCCGCGGCAAGTGTGGCTGGGCTCCCCAGAAGGAGATAAGAGAGATCTTCCATCTCTGTTGGAGGCAGAAGAAGGCAGAGGCAGAGGCTGAAGGACAGAACCTTTGGCTTTGGAGACATCCGAAGGGCTCTAAGCCTCTAAACCGGCTGTCCTCTGAGAACAAACTCCAACATTTGAACTCTAACATTTGGCGCCCGAACAGCGTGGGAACCAAGGACCCTACTTTCACAAGAAGTCTCCAGTGACCAGGAACTGAGTGAGTACAACCTTTTTTGGCTGAAATGGGACAGATCCTAGGTAAAGATTCTCCATCCCCCACCCCAACCCCCCCAACCCCAGACCCACCCAGGAGTGGTGCTATAGAAAGCCTGCTTAAGCTGATAGAAGATCAAGGGCTACTTGTAACTTGGGGACAGGCAGCTAGACTTCTGGCTACATTAAAATGCACCTCCCCTTGGCTCTTAGAGGAAGAGAAAATCTCTCTAAAAAACTGGGCATTGGTTGGTCAACAGCTCTCCGCATATTACAATGAAAACGGTCCTCGTTCAATTTCCATTGAAGTATTTTTTTTATATAATACGATACAGATAGCCTTAAAATACCGTACTTGTTCTAGGAAAAAAGGAAAAAACTCTAGGAATAGCCAAAGGGGGAAGCCTGAGATAAAGGAGGAAGACAAAGAACAGATTAATGGCCATATCCCCACAGGGCAGGGAGACTTAAGTGAGACTCAAGGGTGGGGTGAATCTGAGGCAGCCTCAGCCCCACCTGAGGAGCAGGTAATTGGCTCTCTTCCATCAACTCCGCCCTCCGGGATGGAGGGAGGAGGGGTAGTGGGGGGGGCAGTGACAGCACCAGCACCTCCCCCCCAGCATCTAGCACCTTCCCCCCAGCATCCAGCACCTCCTCCCCAGCATCCAGCACCTCCCCCCGGCATCCAGCACCTCCCCCAGCATCTAGCTGCTCCTTTGAGTAGATTGCAAAAGGGACTAATTAAGGCCAGAGAAGAAGGGAAAAATGTATTAGAATTTCAACACCACATTTTTCCTGTAATTCAACAGTTTAATTCTTCAGGTCAAGAAAGTAGAAGATACTCACCTTTTGATATAGAAATCCTCAAAGACCTGAAAAAAGCTTGCACTCTTTATGGGGCTACATCAGCTTATGTTAAGATGCTATTGCAAAATTTGTCTTTTGAAATCTTGACCCCTAATGACTGGAAATCGATAGCAAAAATATGCCTAGAACCTGGACAGAACTACTTGTGGCTTTCTGAATATAGTGAGCTCTGTAGGATACAAGCCAACAAAATATTCAAAGTGGAGTTCATACTGCAATCACCTGTGACCTACTAACAGGTACAGGTCCTTATGCAGATGTCGCAGCACAAATTGGTTATTCTGTAGCAGCATATCAGCAAATTGCTGATAATGCTATCAAAGCGTGGGCTTCTCTTCACAATAAAGATGACAAAGGGGGGGCCTTCACAAAAATAACACAAGGGCCAAATGAACCCTTCGCTGACTTTGTGGGACGCTTGCAGACAGCTATCATAAGAACAAATGGAGAAAATGCAATAACAGACATTTTGATAAGGCAACTTGCTAAGGAAAATGCTAATGAGGTTTGCAGAAGAATTATACTAGGACTGCGCAAGGATGCTCCTTTAGAGGAACTCATAAGACGCTGTGCCACAGTGGGCACAGGTGCCTTTTATAGCCAGGCTATGATGCAGACTTCCCAAAATCCAAACATGAGAAGACAGAGTCCCTCTTGGCAAGGGACTTCCAGAGAGACTCGTAGATGCTTTCAGTGTGGAAAAGTAGGACATCTGAAAGCTCAATGTTGGTATAGAGATAGAATGGGAAGACAAGGTGGGAGAACAAGACCCCAAACCCCATGTCCAAAATGCAACAGAGGCTTCCATTGGGCCTCAGAATGCAGACAGATTCAGGGAAACGGGATGAGGGGCCCAGCCCCAGGGCCCAAGGCAAAAAACACTTGGGGCATGATGGCAGCCAATGGTGCACCCAGAGAGTGCCTAGAAGTCCAGTACCCAGACATGACCAATCAACCAGAAAGCCATATGATGGGAGAAGGGGATTACACAGTCAACCAGCCAGGAAGCAACCTGATGGCAGAAGGGAATTACAATTGGGGAGAATAGAGCTGTATGCAGCTGGGACAACTGAGATACCCCCTGGAGAGGTGAAATCTGTTCCTCTCCAGCCTATGGATCCCTTACCTCCAGGCACAGTAGGCTTGACCATTTCACCTCCTTGTATGTACAAAACAGTGTCCATCCACACACTGATGTGGGAAACTGGGGAATGTGTAGATAATATCCCAGTCACTAATACAGGTAGTCAATGTGTGACTTATCACCCAGGAGACGTAGTAGCATCAGGTTTACTCATACAGGATCCTAATAAGCAGCCTCGTGATAGTCACCCAGGTTCTGACTCCAGACCACAAAAACCAGAAATATACTGGACAGCAGCAGTAACGGCTGACCGACCTATGCTCACTATCTATATAAATGGCCTACCATTGGAAGGATTGGTAGACACAGGTGCGGATCGTACAGTTATTAGAGGTGCCAGTTGGCCCAGTCACTGGCCAAAGATTAAAGCAGATACCTATATGTCTGGAGTAGGAGGATCAATAGCAGCTGAAGTTAGTGCTGCCCCTATGAGATGGACTTTTGAAGGCAAAACAGGAGTTTTTACTCCTTTTATAGTTGAAAAAATCCCCATCAATCTGTGGGGAAGAGACGTTTTACAACAATTGGGGTTAAAAATGAGTACTTCGGTTTTTTAAGCAGGGCTGCTGTTGAAGGCCTGCCAACACTTTCACCTATTCCTATTCAATGGAAAACTGATACACCAGTGTGGATAGAACAGTGGCCCTTAAGTAGCGATAAAATTCAGGCCTTATTAGATATAGTACAGGAGCAACTTGAACAAGGGCATTTACAACCTTCTCTAAGTCCTTGGAATTCCCCAGTGTTCGTTGTAAAAAAGAAATCAGGAAAATGGAGGATGCTCACTGATTTAAGAAAAGTGAACGAACAGATGGAAACTATGGGAACTCTTCAGCCTGGACTTCCATCTCCTACTCAGCTTCCTAGAGAATGGCCTCTTTGGGTTATAGACATCAAGGATTGTTTCTATTCCATTCCTCTGGATAAGGAGGATATGAAGAGATTTGCCTTTTCGGTGCCCAGTGTCAATTTAGCTGAGCCTTATAAAAGATATGAATGGACGGTTTTGCCACAGGGTATGAAGAACAGCCCCACTATGTGTCAAATGTATGTTGCTGCTGCTCTTGCTCCAATAAGAAAAGCATTTCCAAAAGTTATGCTATTACATTATATGGATGATATATTGGGTTGTGCACCTGAGGAACAAATTCTAGAAGCATGTCTACAAAAAACCATAGAAACACTAAGATACTACAAACTTCATATCGCTACAGAAAAAATTCAAAGGCATGCTCCTTTTCAATATTTAGGATATGAAATATATCCTAAGGCACTTACACTACAAAAACTGTCTTTAAGAACAGAGAGGTTGAACACCTTAAATGATTTCCAAAAATTAATAGGAGATATCCAATGGATGCGTCCAGTATTAGGTTTAACTACCAATCAATTGCAACCCCTATATGACATTTTAAGGGGAGACACTGCTTTAAATTCACCACGCCGGCTTACAAAAGAAGCTCAAGAGACCTTGAGAGAAGTTGAACTGGCTTTATCCAATGTAGTTGAGAGAGTAACTCAAAAACCCTTGGAAATATCAGTTTTTGCTACGAAAGAAGCACCCACAGCAGTCCTTCATCAAGGAGACAGTGTGATAGAGTGGGTGAACCTCCCAGCACAACCAGAACAAAGCCTTACGCCTTACCCAGTGCTTGTGGCTAGAATTCTATTAAAGGCCATTAAGCGAGCAGTACAATTATCTGGGACAAGACCTGACAAGATATATACCTTCTATACAAATGCACAAATTAATGTATGCTGTGAAACCATCCCAGAGTGGCAGATTTTATTGGCCATGGCTCCAAATTTTGCACATGGATCTCCATTAAAGATAACCAGACTACTGCATAATTGGCAATGGATTTTTGAGGAGAAGGTTTCTAAGGTTCCTCTTGAAGGACCAACCATTTTTACAGACGCAGCCAAACAAAATATTTGTGCTGTATACTCTCATGATCTAACTGTAAAAAGAGTAGTCAGAACTCCTTTTCAGTCCACTCAGCAGAACGAATTATATGCGATCATGCTAGCTCTCACTTATTACCCAGGCGACATAAATATAATATCTGATTCAGCCTATTCAGTAGGTGTGGTACAAAGAATTGCTACAGCCCAAATAAAATTTGCAGCTTCTAATATATATCAGCTCTTTAAGGAACTTCAAGAGCAAGTGAGAAAGCATCCAGGAAAGATTTATATCCTGCATGTCCATTCACATAGTGGACTTCCAGGTCCTATTTTTGATGGAAATTCAAAGGCAGATAGCCTTTTAACTATGTTGGCCAGTACGCCTTTATTTCAGGAGGCCCAGGAATCCCATTCTAAATACCATCAGGCTGCTCGAGCTTTGCGTTTACAGTTTGGGATTACAAAAGAAGAAGCTAGGAGCATAGTGAAAAGCTGTACAGCTTGCCTTCCCTTCCAAGCTCCTACACTGCCTCCAGGGAAGAATCCTCGTGGTTTGAGACCCAATGAAATCTGGCAAATGGATGTGACTCATTATAAATCTTTTGGTCGTCTGTCTTTTATCCACGTTGTGGTAGACACCTTTTCAGGATTCACTTTTGCCATACCAGCAGCAAAAGAGACAGCCCGAGTGGTCACTGAATTCCTCATTCAAGCATTCGCAATTATGGGTGTGCCACAAGAAATAAAAACAGATAATGGACCGGCATATACCTCCAAACATTTTGAACACTTTTGTGCACAATATAAGATTCTACACACTACTGGCATACCCTTCAATCCTCAAGGTCAAGCAATAGTAGAAAGAAGAAACAGAGACATTAAGACACTCCTCCAAAAACAAAAGAAAGGAGGAGCCACGGGTAACCCTAGAGAACTTCTAAATTTAGTTCTCTATACCATTAATTTTTTAATCTTTGATAAAGATGCACTGGCTCCAGCAGACAGGTTTTATAACCCACCAGAAGAGCAGTGTCCAGTGCGAGCAGCTCCACTATCTTTAGATAATCGCCAGGTGATGTGGAGAGACCCAGAAAGTGGTGAATGGAAGGGACCAGATAGACTAACTGCTTGGGGGAGAGGATTTGCTTGCATCTCTACAGGTGGAGAAGGAATCAGATGGGTGCCTACGAGCCGCATTCGCCTTGTCCATAGCAGAAAGATGGAGCAGACCCTTGAAACAAAGGAGAAGACCCAAGAAATATCGGGTGGTTCTGTTGCTGATTGTGCTCATAAGAATTATTAGATTCCTGGCACATGAACTAATGGACAATGGAATCCTATTGGACTGTTTCTAGGACTTATGGACATGTGTAAATTTTCAGATTGATTCTTGTTATTTGTTACATTACTACTAGCCTGTGTTATATTGCTATGTGCTCATGTAAATTATGTATAATGCCTCCCATATTGATGGATTTATGTATACCATGTATATCTGTTACAAAGTTCTGGCCCATATTGATGGATTTATGTGTACCCCCTCAGAAACCCCCTATGTTTTAAAACAAAAGAAAGGGGGAGATGTTGGAATCCTTACTAACTGCTAAGTAATTAGAGTTGATCTAATCTTACAAGAAGTTGTTTTGGCCAGAACCTGAAACAAGGTACTAAGTAGAACTAATCAAGACAAGGCTTGTGTTCCCACCTTTACTCAAAGTCCACACCTTAAAGCTCTTTGGGCCAGAGAGCACTATGGGAGAAAACCCATAATCCCATTCTCTCAGAAGGTTCAGATATAAGGCGAGACAGCCATTCCAGAATACATATTTTCCTCTTGGCTGGCTGATCGCGCTAGACTCGAGAGAAACGACTCTGCTGCAGAGAACACTTTTGACGGACTTCAGTGGAGCTACGCCAGAAGCCCTCTCTCCGCGGCAAGTGTGGCTGGGCTCCCCAGAAGGAGATAAGAGAGATCTTCCATCTCTGTTGGAGGCAGAAGAAGGCAGAGGCAGAGGCTGAAGGACAGAACCTTTGGCTTTGGAGACATCCGAAGGGCTCTAAGCCTCTAAACCGGCTGTCCTCTGAGAACAAACTCCAACATTTGAACTCTAACATAAACTAAAGAGAAATTTCAAAAGAAATTAAAGAATACTATCTGTTTTCAGGAGAAAGAATATAAATGACTTAAAATCTTATTAAAAGTGCCCAAATTATGAATAAAATGGAAAACTCAAATTAAAATAATTGATATTTCAGTTCATATTGAGATTAGCAATGATGAAAATAAGTAAATATTTTATGTTTCAAAAACTGAGAGATTGGGGCAGCTAGGTAGCACAGTGGATAGAGCACCAGCCCTGAAGTCAGGAGGACCTGAGTTCAAATCTGACCTCAAACACTTAACACTTTCTAACTGTGTGACCCTGGGCAAGTCACTTAACCCCAATTGTCTCAGTCAAAGAAAAAAAAAAAAAAACTTAGAGGTTACAGGCACATTAGTATACTGCTTATGATAAGATATAATAGAATATTACTGTATTAGATTATGAAAATGACAAATATGAAGAATTCAGATAAAGAATTCAGATAAACTTTGGGAAGACTTATGGGAACTGAGCAATGACCACAATAATGTAAAGAAAAGAAAACTTAAAGACATAAGAACTCAAATCAATTCACAGGCCAGTCTTGACTCTAGAGAACTAATGATCAAATAGATTTCATTTTCAGCAGAGAGGTGAAGCATGATTCTTTCTAAATGAAGCATACATTGTCAGACAAGTTATTTTTTTCTTTTCAGACCTAGTTGGCTTCAGAGTACACAAAAATAGCTAAAAATACTTTATCAACAATTAGCTTTGATGAAATAAACTGATATTTTCCAAACTAATCCATGAATCATCAAAAGAGATTCTAACCTTCCTATTATTTTGACCTTTACTCAAATATTCTAATTTCTATTCTACACCCCTCTGTCTTGTTCATCAAGTATTAATTGATTTATCATTTGATATATAATTAATAATTGATATGCCAATTATAATTAATTATTCACATCAATATTTCCAATATCCAAGATTTAAAGATCTACTGAATTCCAAGAATGTTCACTTTCACACAACTTCAGTGACCCTCTATTATAATTATCACTTAGAAAAATTCTATCCCTGAAATTTACAACTTTGAAATTCCTTCTCTCACTCCAATCTCTTCCATTTCCTACATTTTTACAAGTATATCTTAATTACTGAACAAGTTCTTCACCTTAATCTAGTTTTACTTAATTCTCATTATTTTGGAATGTTCTCATATGTCTGGCAATCCAAATCTTGCCAATCTTCCAGGGCTCAATTCCAGTGCCACCTTCTCCATGAACCTACCAGTTAGAACAGATTCCTTCATTCTGTGAATTTTTGCAGCATTTCACAGGACCACTTATGTAATTCAATATTCTAGATTGTTTAATTTGTGAGTATATTACCTCTATTAGACTATAAGCTCCTTGAAGTCAGGGACTATGTTTTATTTATCTTACCTCATTCTCTCAGTATGTAGTACAGTTACTTGTACAAAGTAAGTGTTCAATGGATGTATGTTGAATTTAGTTGAATTATTTTAAGTGACCAATTTTAAAGGATACATAACAATTTTCACATTTTTTTTTATTTTACAATTTTCCCAGTGATCATTTTACTTTTTTTAGTAGATAGAATTTTCAACTAGACACAAACACAGAAATCAGTTTCATATTTTAAGGGCTATGATAGAACTTGACACAGCATGGACTATTATAAGAAAACAACTGAACAATGCTCTTAAGTAGCTCTTTTCAGCTTCTAAATTCTTCTTTAAAAAGTACTAATTACTTCGTGAACCAAAATGGGAAATAAAATTAAGCATAAAGAAGGAAAAGTGAATTAAGTAAGATGTAGACTGGGAAAAATCAAACAGCTGCTTTTTTGCAGGTCAATAGTTAAAGAGATGAAAAACCTCTTCTTCCAAAGGGTTTTCTACAAAGATATTGTGGTTAAATACAAAATACCACAGCATATATCCTAGGGCTTTAACCATCTTTTATATGTACAGAAAAGCGATTGATCTCAAGGACCCTCTCATTATGTACCAACCAGAAAAACATCAACTAAATGCTACACTACACCACTGGGAACAGCGTAGTAAATTAACCAGCACTGCATAAAAGGCTGCTAAATCTAAAATCTATTTCTTCCCAGATTTCCTTGGAGTCATCTTCACTATCTTGAAAAACTCCTATATTAAAAGCTATTTCCTATCTTGTAGGGTTTATTTTTTAGGTCAACTGTAGGATAAGTGAGAAGTAGAAGGAGTTCATGGCTCAATTCAAATAAAGTGAATTAAATATAAATGTATGGTATCTTTTTCATTAGAGTTGCATAAACAGAAGCATTTCCTTAAAACTGAATTGACCAATAAAATACGACCAAGGTAAGTCTTACAATCATTTTCTAAGGGACTTTACTTTAAAGCAACTCAAACATGTATATAAGCAAATAGATATACGCCTTAATTCCATTGTTGCTTACTTTGGAACTAATCTACATAGATGAGTAAAGGGAAAGTGGAAATTCATTGCCTGCCTTTTTGAAGTACTATTTATAAACTTAACAATTGTAATTACTAGATTTTTTTAAATCAATAATTAATTTCAGTGTATACATATAAGTGGCTTGTGACACAAACACTAAGCATGTTCTTAACCTCTCTGATCTCACATAGCACTTTGCTTAAATGCCTTTATATGTTTAGTGTTCAGTGATTTGTATTAGCTATTAGCTTTTACATAATAAAATACTGTCACTAAACTGGGAGAGCAGAAATAGAAACTAAAATAACAATCACAACAATATCCTCATATCAAATACTTATAATCTCTAATCCATAAGAAATGAAAAACTTTCAAAATGTAAAAAATCTTGTAGGAGGGAAAAAAAAAAAAAACTACGTGGGAAAATGGAACAAAGCCATAACATTCCTGTAGTCCTGTCTGCTACTAAATCTATTCCAATAGTTATTTGAATGAGCCTAGAGAATATGAACTTGCATTCTAATAGTTATATTTAATTATATAGTCATTTTATCCACATGTAAAATGGTTTACAGAATATTAAATGCCAAAGAATAATTTTAAAAAAATGAATTGTCTCTAAAATGTTTTATTTGAACCATATTGAAAAGGATGAAAAGGAGATGATTATCAAAAGAATAAAATTATAATAGCATGTAAAGTGGATGCAACTTACAGATTTATAAAGCATTTTGCAGACATTTTCTCATTTGATTCTCATAATAATCCACTGAATTAAAATGCTAACATCCCTACTTTACATATAAAGAAACTGAGGCTAAGAGATTAAATAACCTATCTACAGTTTTACAGCTAACAACTATCTGTGACAAAACCTTAATTCAGTAGTTTCCTGACTCTAAGTATTGTACGGCAACGTATTGTGAACAAAAAAAATATTTTGTCTATAGCCTGGAATATTTTACTCTTTCCTTTGACTTCTTGAAAACCTTTTTGCTGGGGACAGCTAGGTGACCCAATGCATAGGATACCAGCCCTGGTCAGGTGGACCTGAGTTCAAATCTGACCTCAGAGACTTAACACTTCTTAGCTGTGTGATTCTGGGCAAGTCACTTAACCCCAATTGCCTCAGCCAAAAGAAAAAAAGAAAGGAAACCATTTTTATTTCCAACTAGAGCTGTTGTTGTTTGTCCTTTATACAGAAGAGGACCATGGCATGAGAAAGGCAATGCCATGACTTGCAATTGAATTGGATTTAAGTAAGGAAAGGTTGTGTAAAATCATCAGCCTCACTTTCTCCGAGTGACCCAGATGGGTCCAGTGACAAGATATAAATGAGTATGACTTTTTTTCTTAAGGTAAAGCAACAAAATAGATGAAAATGCATCATTTTTATTGTCATTCCCATTGATAAAATCATTTTCTACCATGGCCATTAAACCATTTGAAAGTGCCATGGGCTGAAGCAAAAAGTATTTTATTTTCTGAGTCTTCAGTTGCTGTGACTACTTTTTTCTTAATAACAATTTTTTTAATCTTTCAAAATACATGCAAAGATAGTTTTCACCATCTACCCCTGAAAAACTCTGTGTTCCAAATCTTACTCTCTCCTAGAAAGCAAGCAATCTAGTATAGACACACATGCACAATTCCTCCAACATTTTTCTACCTACATTATGCTGTCCAAGAAAAATCAAATCAAAAGGGGAAAAATGAGAAAGAAAAAAAAAAAAAAAACAATCAAGCAGCAACAACATCAAAAGAGAAAATACTATGTTGTGATCCACATTCAACCTCCATAATCTTCTCTCTAGATGCAGATGGTCATCACAAGTCCATTGGAATTGATTTGAATCATTTTATTATTGAAAAGATTGTTGTGACTACGATGATGAGTTCTCTACTTCACTAGTTGTCATTGGTGGTCATCCCAGGCCCTAGCATGATAGTTTCACTTTAACTATCTCCTTTAACTTCTTGAAAACCATCTTTGCTCATAACCAGAGCAGGGGGCCTCTGGAGTATTGCAACTATTACCGAATGATGCTTTCATAATTAAGGCTATTATTCTATTGGCCACTTGCAGTCTCTTGGACTTTTATTATTATTCTAATTGCCCACAATGCTATCTTCAGGAGGCAAGAAAGAACATTGAATTCTGAGTCAGAGAACCTGGGTCCAAATGCTAGTTCCAGCACCTATGTGACATTAAATGTCAGTTAATCTAACTGAGCCTCAATTTCTTTTTCTATAAACTAAGGAACTATACTAGATGATCTTTGCAATCCCTTCCAGCATTAAATCTGTGATCTACATAAAAACCATTCTTTTAAATGAAATTGTGTGCCTAACAAATGCAAAATTTTGTGTTGGTAAAAGGAGAGGTAGAGGAAATAATTTATTGAAAATCTACTCTTGGGAAAGAAAGGACCCAAACTGACACTCTCACAGTTGTTGCTCAAAAACAGTTTTTTCTCTTCAATTTGAAATGTGCTGACCACACAGTGTTCCTCTGAAACTTTCAATTTCATCATTCTTTTCAGATCTTGAGATTTTATTTTTAACCTTGTTCCTCAGTTTCAAAATAAGTATTTGCTTCAGTCAGCAATGTCTGATGTGTTGATTTCAGAACAGTGAATAAATAGAAACTTAAGACCTTCATTTCCCCAAATATCTGTTATTCTGCTTATACCTGAAGCATCACACTTCCTTCTGTACTATACATTTCAATTATGGGCATAGAATTTAAAATTCTGGAGCTTGAAATGCATTTTAATATATCATTTTACCTCATCTCATTCCCTTTAAGCAAAAAAAATGTCTAAATCCAACAGAAAGTGTAACTGTTTACTTCCATTTTGAAATTTTCTATAATAGTATATTTCTTCAATTTTAATTGCCTATTCTAGTGTTCTTTCAACCTCTCTTATTCTTACTTTATTGTTTCTTTCTCTAGATTTGTTACTACAATCTCTGGTTCAGGATATTATTTTAATCTGGTAAGTAAAAGTCAAATTTTTAAAATTCCAAACTTGTGATATTTAGAAAAAGAGAGTCTCCTAGGAGACTGGCTAAAGAATAGCTGTAAGGCAAGCATGGAAACAATGAAAGGAGAAATTTATCTGCTACTTTCTAATAACTGCAAAGTCAATATAAAGGCCATTTATAGATGTATCAAGAAGAAAATAAGAGTTAATATCTGCTGATTCTCATAATGGAATGTGGACAGAGATGGAAAATAAGCATGAATCTTATCACAAGTTTATAATAATGTAACTGCAATTGAATTTTAAATGTTGAGAGCAAAATTTTAAATGTTGAGAAAGCAAAAGATTAAATGGAGAAAAACAGTGTAAACATACATATATGCTTCAAATACACTTTCTAAGACCTTTCTGTCAGTGGGATTTGAAATTACTCTGAAGCATCATTAAAATAAATATGTTGGTGATATTTTAAAAGTATAATATAATTCAATATATGTAATGGTCCAGAACTCTGGAGAAATGTACTTGAAACAAGGATTCTTACAACAAGGTGTTAACTCAGTGGAACTGATAAGATAATGGTTATCTAGATTAACTTGTGAGTTCTCTAGTTCAGTATGATTGATTTACTCTTACAACAAATAATGGTTCCTTAGTGATATAATGATTGATTTATACTCAGTATACTCTTATGAAATAATTGTAATAGAGTTTATAAACTGGAGATAAACTTAGCCAGAAAGAAAGAAGACTTGATCAGCCTCATAGTGACTCTCTTGCTTCCTGCATTCCTCTGATGAAACCAAGACCCATTCCAGAGGCCCTCCAGAAAGCTAACTTGGCCCCAGGTGAAGGATACAGACTGTGAAGGAGATAATAAAGAATTTGGCCTTTATCCCTGACTGTTCTCATGGTTATTATTCTGCTGAGACCAAGGCTGGTCCCAAGACCTCCAGAAAACCATCCAGAACATTACAAATATAAACCGTATATTACAGTTTTCTATCTCCATTCACTTCACTGCTAATAATACACTGGGAAGTTACAACTCAATAATAACACAATATATCTAAATAACATAATTATCTAAGCAATTATCAATTTTCATTCATGGCATAAGTGAAAGAAATATTATGAAACATTAAATGGATATAGCATTTTATCAAGTTAGACTGCATATTTTTATTATGGATAAAATATTTCTAATTTGCAGTTGACTCTTTAAAAAGAGTTATTAAAGCATTTGTAAACTCTTTCCTTTCTACCTGCTAAAAGCACAATAATTTCACAATATATAACAACTTTTCTTCTCATACTATAACTAGTATGTGTATATGCATATATATACACATATGTATTTATAATTTTGTATAAGCTATTATATTTATTATGATTAACCTCATTTACCAAGAGTGAAGTTAAGTGACCCTCTAGGGTCATGCAGCTACTAATTGTCTGAGGTAAGATATCCATGAAACCACTTAGCAGCCTGGTTCTGTAACTATCTCTATACATTTATATAATTTCATTTTTTTTTTGGATAAAAACATTTTGATCTATCTCCTTTGACCCTCACAATAGCACCATGACATATCTGTTTATGGATGAGGAAACAGGATGAGAGGTTTTATGTGATTTACCTTAGAATATAAACAGATCATACTAAGACAATTTTGTTTCACTCCAGAATGTAGAATTAAGAATAAAGTGTAAAAGTTACCAAGATATAGATTTCAGTTTGATACAAAAGAAAAACAATATGAAAACTTTTCTAAATATAAGATCTATCCATATACACTATGTGCCAAGTCCTGCACTGAGCACTTTACAAATATTATCTCATCTGATTCTGCTAACAATCCTGGAAAGTAAATGGTATTATCCCAAGTTTAGAGATAAGGAAACTGAGGTGGATAAAATTTAAGTGACTTACCCAATATTACTAGCTGAAAGAATCAGCAATCAATGCTTGACCTCAGGCCTTTCTGACTCTAAGTCTAGCACTAGGACTACTAACTTTCTGGTCAAAACCATTTTACATGAGATTCCTGTCTTAATACACATTAGGATAGAGGTCTCCTTGAACTCTGATATTCTGGATCTCTGGGCAATTCCAAGTTATAGAGCCCATTTTTACACCCAGATTTTTAATTCCTCACAATGTTATTTTTATTTTACTATCTTGTATTTCTGTCTAGTATTTTTTGCATTATTTTGATTTTGGAAGTTCTATTACATCATTAAATTGTTAATAATGGCCATATTGAAAAAACCTACATTTCCAGGCAACAGAAAAGTAATTAAAAATGCTTAAGTGGAAATAAAAAGAAAAACTACAAAAAAGATTTTACTCGTAGAAAGAAGTTTTAGTGTACTATTAAGTTCATTCCAAACAGTTAAGTCAAAGCCATTTAGATTTAAGATCCTGTGGCCAAGTAGTTTGAGTTTGTGGCCAGTAGTTCAAATTTAAGAACTTTTTGGCACTCCCATTTTCCTTAACCAGGTAGTCCTCCTTAAATTTGTGGTATTTTCATGGGATTCTCTGGCTTCCCACAGTAGGATTATAGACTCTTACTTCTTATACAATGCCATTACACCTACATACATGCTGCTGAATGAAAATGAAGAAAATCATGAAACTGTACTGATTGCTTACATTACCAATTTCCATTACATAATTTCAATTGATTCCTCACTATGGCAAGGCAGCATTATTTTATGGCACCCTACTTGATTCACTATTCCTCTCTGATTTTTACAATTTTTTCAACCTTCTTCAAACTTTCTATGGCTTCTTTCCTCCTCAATCTATTTGCTAAAAACATTGCCCTAAAAGATCACCCTTCTGAGTCTTACTAAATTCCTTTTATGACACAGATATGGTGCTGATAGCTAAACCAAGTAGGATGTTTTAAAAAGAGAAAGAAAATTATAGACCAATTTCCCTAATGACTATTGATGCAAAAATCTTAAATAAAATATTATCAACAAGATTATAGAAAGTCATCCTCAGGATAATACACTATGGCCAAGTAGGATTTATCACAGGAATGGTTGGTTCAATATTAGGAAAACTATTAGCATAATTAACTATATCAATAACCAAACTAACAAAAATCATATGATTATCTCAATAGATGCAAAAAAAGTTTGATAAAATTCAACACCCATTCCTATTAAGAAATTAGAGAGTAGAGGAATAAATAGACTTTTCCTTAAAATGATCAGTAGCATCTATTTAAAACTATCAGGAAGCATCGTATGTAATGGAGACAAACTAGAATCATTCCCAATAAGATCAGGAGTGAAACAAGGTTGCCCACTATCAACATTACTATTGAATATTGTATTAGAAATGTTAGTTTTGGCAGTAATCGAGAAAGTGATTAAAGGAATTAGAGTAGGTAATTTGCCAAGGGGAAGTCAGGAACTATATGAACGCAACTATAAAGCACTTTCCACACAAATAAAGTCAAATCTAATCAACTGGGAAAATATAACTGCTTATGGGTAGACTGAGCAAATATAATAAAAATGATAATAGTACCTAAATTAATCTACTTATTTAGTACCATATCTATCAAACTCCCAAGAAATTATTTTACAGACCTAGGAAAAATAATAATAAAGTTCATTTGGAAGAACAAAATTCAATGGAATTAATGAAAAAAAAATTGTCAATGAAGGTGGCCTAGCTCTGCCAAACTATGTTATAAAGTAGCAATCATCAAACCATTTGCTACTGGCTAAGAAATAGCGCAGTCAATCAGTGGAATAGATTTAGGATCATAGGACAAAATAATCATTAACTATAGCAATCTAGTGTTTGACAAACCCAAAGACCCCAACTTTTGGGAGAAGAACTCACTATTTGACAAAAAATTGCTGGGAAAATTGGGTACTAATATGGAAGAAACTAAGCATTGACACACACCTAACACCACATACCAAGATAAGGTCAAAATGGGTTCATGATTTAGACATAAAGAATGATATTATAAGCATATTAGAAGAACATAGGATAGTTTATCTCTCAGATCTGTGGAGAAGGAAGGAATTTGTGTCCAAAGAAGAACTAGAATGCATAATTGGAACTTATAATTGAATATCAAATGAATAATTTTGATTATATTAAGTTTAAAAGGTTTTGTACAAACAAAATTAATGTAGACAAGATTAGAAGGGAAGCAATAAATTGGGAAAACATTTAAGGGTTCTGATAAAGGCCTCATTTCTAAAAATATATACAGAGAACTGACTCAGATTTATAAGAATTCAAGCCATTTTCCAATTGATAATAGTCAAAGGATATGAACCAACAATTTTAGATGAAAAAATTAAAACCATCTATAATCATATGAAAATCTAAATCACTATTGGTCAGAGAAATGCAAATTAAGACAATTCTGAGATACTACTACACATCTCTCAGATTGGCTAAGATGATGGAAAAATAATGACAAATGTTGGGAAGGGATGTAGGAAAACTGAGACATTGATACATTGTTGGTGAAATCATGAACAGATCCAGCCGTTCTGGAAAGCAATTTAGAACTATGCTCAAAAATTTATACCTTTGATCTGACAGTGTTTCTCTTGGGCCTATATCCCAAAAAGATCTAAAAGGAAGGAAAGGGACCCACATGTGCAAAAATGTTTGTGGCAGCCTTTTCAGTAGTGGCAAGAAACTGGAAACTGAGTTAAAGAATGGCTGAATAAGAGGTGGTATGTATATGAATGTTATGGAATATTGTTCTATAAGAAACAATCAGGAACATGATTTTAGAGAGGCATAAAGAAAGTTACCTGAACTGATGCTAAGTGAAATGAGCAGAACCAGTAGATCATTGTACATGGCAACATCAATATTATAGGACTATCAATTCTGATGAACATGACTCTTTCCAACAATAAGATGATTAATGCCAGTTCCAATGATTTTGTGATGAAGAGAGCCATATACACCCAGAGAGAGAACCGTAGGAGCTGAATGTGGATCACAACATAACATTCTCACTGTTTTTGTTGTTATTCACTTGCATTTTGTTTTTTTATTCATTTTCTTTCCTCTTTGATCTGATTTTTCTTATGCAACAAGAGAATTGTATGAATATGTTTGCACATATTTGGACTTAATATATATTTTAACATGTATAACATATATTAGATTGCTTGCCACCTAAGGGAGAGGGTGAAAGGAAGGAGAGGAAAATCTGAAACACAGGGCTATGCAAAATTCAATGTTGAAAAATTATTTGTGCATATGTTTTAAAGATAAAAAGTTTTAAAAATAAAATAAAATAAAATAAGCTATTCAAAAATGAAAAAAGGAAGATGGCCCTTCTTCTAGGGAAAGCAGGCTCTTCATGTACATCTATAAAAGACTGCGTCTTCATTATTCCCACTCTAACTTATCTTAAATCTCCTCTGTCTATTGTTTGCTTCTTATCTATCTACAAATATATACATATTTCCTCATAGTTTAAAAAAAATCTGTTTTTTTCCTTCTTTTGGTGCTAGTTATCATCCTATATCTCTCTGCACCTCTGCATAAATTTCCAGGTAAAGCCATCTACAATTAATATCTTCACTTGTTTTCTCCATTTTTTTTAATTTTATGATTGTCTTTCAAATGATGATTCAACTGAAACTATTCTCCCCAAAGTTACAAATGACCTCTTAATTATCAAGTCTTAAAAATCCTCATTCTTTTAACCTCTCTGTAGTCTTTGACATTGTTTATTATGTTCTTCCTCTCTTCTCTAAAAATTTTAGTGATACTGCATTTTATTGATTTTCTGCTTCATATGTATGACTACTCCTCTGTCACTTTTCCTGGATCATTACCAGGTCAGGATTCAGACCCTCCTCTCTTATTTCACTTTAGTTTCCATGGACTCAATAATCATGTCTTTAGAGATGATTTTCAGATCTATATGTCCAAGCATAACCTTACTCCTGACTTTCATTCTCTTATCTCTAACTGCGTATAACACATCTCTAACTGGATATGTCATAGACATTTTAAACTAAATAGATACAAAACTGGAACCATTTCCTTTCCATGATCCTCTCTTTTTCCAACATCCATATTACTGCAAAAAAGTATGATTATCTCAACTCACATCTAAATGTCATCTTAAACTCATTATTCTCAATTCCCCTTTTCATATTCATTCTATTCCAAATCCTTTCATTGTTGTTACTGTTGTTACCTCCATAACACCTCTCTTATAGTTCCCTTTTTTTCCTCTGACATTTCTAACATGGTACAGGCTGTCATCACTTCATATTTGGACTATGCAATAGTCCTGGTTGATCTTCCTCCCTCATTCCAATCCATTTTCCATTCAATTGTCAAATTTGTCTTGCTGTAATTAAGGTTTGACTATGCTAGTCCTTCTAGTCAATCATTACCAGTAGCTTCCTATCACTTTCAGGGTCAATCATAAAATCATCTCTCTGATGTTCAAAATTCTCTTTAATCTGGCCTCATCTTAAATTTCCAGTTTTTTATACCTTACTCCCTTCCATATCCTCTGAAGTCTAATGTCATTAGTCTCCTTGCTATTCTTCAAACAAAACATTTTAGCTCTCTATTCTGGGCATTTTCACTAGCTGTGTTACATGCCTTTGAATTTCCTCACGTCTCTCTTCTCTAATTTTTCTTAAGTCTCAGTCACGTTTCATGTGCAAGATGCCTTTTCCTCTTCTTAATGCTACTGAATTTTCTCTGAGATTATCTCCAATAGTTCCAGGATATTTTTGTTCATACATTGTTGTCTACATATTATTTCATGTAAGCTGCTTGAGAGTCAGGTCTATTTTGTTTTGTTTGGAATTTTTCTTTTATTTTTCTCTGTGTCCTCAGAATTTAACACACTGCCTAAACATAATAGATATTTAACAAATGTTTCTTGAATTAGCATCATGCATTGTCTTTACTTAGAAGGTAATTGTCTAAAATGCATGATATTAATTTATGTTAAGAAACTAAATTTTTTTCAGTAACATATTTGCATTTGAATAGAAGCATTATTAAAGGCAAAACTAATGGGAGAATTTCAGTCACTATGACAGACTAAAATTATTACTAAGAGACTCTTTGTTGCCCTAAGTCCACACCACACATGAGTCTTCCATATATAATATACCTCCCAACTCTATTTTGGAACCTGTGATAAGAAACTAGCTTTTACATTCATCATGTAATGAAGAACGCTAGATGCAGAAGGAAAAAACGCCAGCCTGAGAGCCAGGAATCCAATAGGATATAAGATCTCCAAGAACATGGACTATTTCATGTTTGTACCTAGTACATTTTTGCACTTAGTACCTAGGACAAATCTTTCTGCACAGAGGGTGCTTTAATGGATGTTTATTAAATTGAATTGCCCCAGGTTGCAATTTCAAGTTTGACGCGTCCTAAGTTCAACTTAGCTCTATGGAGGAGACAATATTCAAGGGAAAGAATTAGGAATGGAATCAAAGAATCTTCATTCATTCTCACATCAGTTAGCTATTACCTGTGTGACCCTGGATATATCACTTCATCTTCCAGAATTTCAATTTCCTCAAATGTAAATTGAAGTAGTTGAAGAACTATGTGATTTTCCAGGTGTCACACACTCTAACTTTTTTGGACCAGTTTCCTTATCTATAAAATGATAGGGTTTGATTAGATAATCTCTAAATTCTCTTCCAACTATCTATTTGAGTCATCCCCACATCCAAGCTCTATTTGAAAAAGCAAGTAGAAGAAAAAAAGCACACTACTTTCATCTCAAGTTTCATGAGAAAAAATTAGAAATAATGGTACCAAAATCACAGTGACAAGAAAGGAACAAAAGTGAAACCTTAGACAAAATTGCAAAATTCTAAGCAGCAAACTGATTAAATGATAATTCAAAGCAGTCATAATTTACTTGTTCTATAAGACAGCTCACAGCACAAACACAAAAGACTGATATAAAAGGTCAGCAAGTATAAAGTATAAGACAAGAGCTAAATTAAAGAGATAAAGAAATTGCTTCCATATTAGAAAGGATGGATTTTGTTGATTTTGTTTTGTTTTGTTTTATTTTGTTTTTGAACCTGACGTAAAAAGAAGCTGGTATGGTGAATGTCACAGGCTCTCTATCCCCTCCAGGATCAAATGCAAAATCCTTGTTTGGCATTCAAATCCCCTGAAACGTCAAACCTCTTCCTACTTTCTGATCTTTTTATACCTTATTCCCCACGATGTACTCTTCAATCTAGTGACACTGACTTCCTTAATATTTCTAGAATAAGACACACCACCATGTCCTCTGAATATTTTCTCTGACTATCCCCCAACCTTAAAATGGTCTTCCCCCTCCTCTTTATCTACAGGCTTCCCTGATCTCCTTGAAGTGTCAACATAAATCACATCTTCTTTATGAAGTGTTTTCCAACACCTCTTAATCCTAATGTCTTCCCTATATTAATTATTCCCTATTTTTCCTCCATATCATTTGTACATAATTGTGTGCTCATTGTCCCTCTTATTAGGTTATGAGCCTTTTAAGGGCGGTAACCAATTTTTTGCCTCTTTTTGTTGCTCTATTACTTGGCACAGTTTGTGGCACATAGTAGATACTTAATAAATGTTTATTGCAGGGGAAGAGAGAAAAGAGAGATTATTGAAACTAATCCACAAAGTAATAAAGAATGACAGCATATTCAGCATTGTATATCCTTATAAACCATTTCTGAAAAGGAGAAAGGTATATTTTTCCCCTCTTCTTCAGGATACAACTTATTCATTATAAGGATTTAAGAGAGGTTTTTGTCCTTTCCATTTACATTTTTGTAATGTTTGTTTATATTTCTCTCCTTATTCCACATACTTCATTTTCCATAAACTCTATATATATTTTCTATATTGATCATTTCTTTTTGATATAATAATATTCCATTCAATTACCATCATTACCATTTACTTTACTTTATACATTGTATGGAATTCTGCTTTGAGAAAAGACCACTTTCCATTCATCATTAAAAAAAAAAAAAAACAAATAGAACAGGGCAAAAAAGCAACCTTTTCAAAACTAAATGTCTAACATGTGCCAAGTGGTAGACACACAAAGACAAAACAACAACAACTTTAAAAGGAACAATCTTACTCTCAGGTAATTTATACTTTCCTAGAAGGATCTCTATATCTCTATATGTTATTAATGGAGTGAACTCTGAGACTGTGTCCCCTTTAATCTGCAAAAGAAGGGAGATTCAGAGTCTCAGACCGTCTTCTGAGAAAGCATATCTTCCCAAACAAGATAAGTGACTTCATTCAATTGGAGATCTTGGTCAAATCTCCCTCCATTGATATTTTGAGATGCCCTGGATTCCCTTCAGGAAGTTTGCAAAACTCCCAGAAAAAAACCTTCAAAATGATTTTATTCAGTTGGAGATCTGGGCCTGATATTTCTATTTAGTTTCTTGAAATTCCAAGATAAATACTCTCTTCAATTGGAAATCTAGGCCTTGGAGCATTGACAATATTGAGGGATTCTCATTCGATTTTCAATGGAAGCCCAAGCCTCAGACTGCCAATAAAAGACAATTTTGAAATCCAAATCCTTGTAGAAGTCCAAAGTCAAATTATGCTTTGCCAATGAAGCAAAGCTGCTGCCAGGACTCCTGTCCACTGTGAAGATATCCTCTTCTCAGTGTTAAACTTTATTTCCCTAACAGGATCTCTTGCTGTGAAGTCTGAGCTAGCTCTCTGGAGGAACTCAGGGTTAGCCAGAGTCCTTATAAGTAAAGTCCTTGGTCTTTAGGGGGGAAAGTGACAGAAGCAGGCAAACTGCTATGAGGCTTGCCAATGATATATCCTGGATTCTCGAGTCCAAAGTCACCAACTTCTTTCCTCCTCATCCTACAGCAAAATAACTCTGGCCTCTGTCCCTCTGCCTTCTAATCCTTGCCTACAATTATCTTAACATGAAACATTGAGCCAGTATCAACTGTGAGAAAAGCCATTTATCCAAACATATACTAATAGAGTCCTTGTCTCATATTAAATGGGTAATTAGCCTTGAGTGCTCAGTTGTCTGATTCAAGTGCACCTCTTCAAAGTTTCAGCCCTCTACATCTCCCGCTTTCTTTTGTTTCAGAACACAGGTGGCCCTGACATCTCAAGGAGAACACCAAAAAGGAGGTGATTCCCCACCCCCAACTTTTTAGGAAGAGTTGTGAAAGCACTAAAAAGGAGATGATCATGCCCTCTGTGACATCTCAGGAAGAGAGATGAAAAACACCAAAAGGAAGTAGGGAGTCAAGCCAGATACTGTTACCAGCTTTCTGGGCTGAAGGGTCTTACTAGAAAGAGGTATGCACAAACCCATCAGCATGAGGGGGAGGGGTATTACACAAACACATAGCAATAAAGCACAGTCTATTAATGATGACTCTTCCCACAGCCAGAGCAGGCTCAATGTGGTGTAACAAACATGAATTATACACACAAGAAGTGATATAACAAATAATATGAATCAACATGGTATTGTAAAAGTTTTCCACAAGTCCTAGAAGGAAGGTATGTAAATAACAATCACACATACACCTCCTTCAGCAGCCAAGAGTGTCCAAAACCAATCTATTGTCCGTTACTTCATGTCTCAGGAAATCCAATGATTCCTTGCAAGTTTTTGAAGTCCTACAACACTCTTTTATGTGTTAGGGAATTCAATGATTCCTGCATATTTTGAAGTCTTGCAACAGTCTTATCATGTCTCAGAAAATCCAAAGATTCCTGAAGGTTTTCAAGTCCTACAACAGTCTTATCATGTCTCAGGGATTCCAATGATTCCTGAGGGTTTTGAAGTCCTGCATCACTCTCATTAACAATTTTTGATGTTCATGAGTCAGTTACCATAACTGCCATGCTCTTTCAGTGTTGGGCACAGTCAACGATGGAACCACCCAATGTTTGTTGGGTTTTCTCCTTTGTTTCAAGGATCTGCTCCATCTCTCTCCAATGGACAAGGTGAATATGGCTTGTTGGCACCCATCTGTTTCCTTCTCCATTTGTAGAGATACAAACAGAGCCTCTCCCCCAAGAAGTTAACCTATTTTGTCACTTCCACTTACCACTTTCTGGATTTCTCCATATCACCTGGCAATTATCTAAAGGTAGCAGAGCTGCTCATACTGGACACTGCCCTTCTGGTAGGTTGTAAAACCTGTCTGCCAGAGCCAGTGCATCTTTGTCAAAAATCAAGAAGTTAATAATATAAAGAGCTAAATTTAGAAGTTCTCTAGGGTTACCCGTGGCTCTCCTTTTCTTTTGTTTTTGGAGGAGTGTCTTAATGTCTCTGTTTCTTCTTTCTACTACTGCCTGTGCTTGAAAATTAAAAAGTATGCCAGTGGTGTGTAAAATCTTATACTGTGCACAAAAGTGTGCAAAATGTTTAGAAGTATATGCAGGACCTTGACTGTTTTTATTGCTTGTGGCACACCCTTACTTGCAAATGCTTGTATAAGGAATTCAGTGACCACTTGGGCTGTCTCTTTTGCTGCTGGTACTGCAAATGTAAACCTGAAAAGGTGTCTCCTACAATATGGATAAAAGATAGACAACCAAAAGATTTATAATGGGTCACATCCATTTGCCAAATTTCATTGAATCTCAAACCATGAGAATTCTTCCCTGGAGGGAGAATAGGAGCATGGAAAGGAAAGTACAGGCTTTTATTGTGCTCCTAGCTTCCTCTTTTGTTATCCCAAATTGCAAATGTAAAGCTCGAGCAGCCTAATGATATTTAGAATGAGATTCTTGGGCTTCTTGAAATAAAGGAGTATTGGCCAATATAGTTAGAAAGCCATCTGCCTTTGAATTACCATCAAAAATAGGACCTAGGAGTCCACTATGTGAGTGGACATGCAAGATATAAATCTTATCTGGATACTTTTTTACTTGCTCTTGAAGTTCCTTAAAGAGCTGATATATATTGGAAGCTACCAATTTTATTTGGGCTGTGGCAATTCTTTGAACCATACCTACCGAATAGGAAGAATCAAATATTATATTTACATCTCCTGGATAATAAGTAAGAGCTAGAATGATTGCATACAGTTCATTCTACTGAGTGGACTGAAACGGAGTTCTGACTACTCTCTTTATAGTTAAGTCATGAGAGTATACAGCACAAATGTCATATAATGGTTGCAATTGACAGATAGTCAAGCCTAGCACTGAACACATACACTGGATATATCCTATTAATTTCTGAAAGTCATTTAAGGTGTTTAGCTTCTCTGTTCTTAAGGAAAGTTTTTGTATTATAAACACTTTAAGGTATATTTCATATCCTAATATTTAAAAGGAGCATTCTTTGAATTTTTTTCTGAAGCTATATGCAATTTGTAGATCCTTAGTGTTTCTATAGTCTTTTGTAGACATGCTTCTAACATTTGTTCCTCAAATGCACATCCTAATATATCATCCATGTAAAGTACTCGCATTACTTTTGGAAATGCTTTTCTTACTGGAGTAAGAGCAGTAGCAACATACATTTGACACATAGTAGGGCTATTTTTCATTCCCTGTGGCAAAACTGTCCATTCATATCTTTTATAATGCTCAGCTAAGTTAACACTGGGCACTGAAAAGGCAAATCCTTTCATATCCTCCTTACCTAGAGGGATAGAATAGAAACAATCCTTAATGTCTATAATCCAAAGAGGCCATTGTCTAGGCAATTGAGTAGGAGATGGAAGTCCAGGCTGAAGAGTTCCCATAGTTTCCATCTGTTCATTTACTTTTCTTAAATCAGTCAACATCCTCCATTTTCCAGATTTCTTTCTTACAACAAATACAGGGGAATTCCAAGGACTTAGTGAATGTTATAAGTATCCTTGGTCAAGTTGCTCCTGTACTATACTATACTATATCTAATAAGGCCTGAATTTCATAGATAGCCAAGGACCACTCTTCTATCCACACTGGTGTATCAGTTTTCCACTGAATAGCAATAGGTGAGAGTATTGTCAGGCCTTCAACAAGAGCCCTGCCTAATACACCAAAGTATCATTTGTAATCCTAACTGTTGAAAGATGTCTCTTCTCAGAGATTGCTGGGAATTCTTTTCAATTATAAAAGGAGTAAAAACTTCTGTTTCACTTTCAAATGTCCATCTCAAAGGGGTAGCACTAACTTCAGCTGCTATTGATCCTCCTATGCCAGACATATATGTGTCTGCCTTAATCTTTGGCCAGTGACTGGGTCAGTTGGTACCTCTAATGAATGTATGATCTGCACCTGTCTACCAATCCTTCCAATGGTATGCCATTTATATAGATCAGGGGTCCTCAAACTACGGCCAGAATATTTCTGGATTCTGTTGCTTGGAGTCAGAATCTGGGCAACTATCACCAGATTGCCTATTAGGAGTCTGTCTCAGTAAACCTGATGCTACTACTTTTCCTGGCTGATAAGTCACACATTGTCTACCTGTATTAGTGACTGGGATATTATCTACATATGCCCCAGTTTCCCATATCTGTGTATGGATGAATACTGTTTTATAAGTACTCTCAGGAGGCAAAATGGTCAGGCCTACTGTGCCTGGAGGCAAGGGATCCATAGGCTGGAGAGGAACAGATTTCACCTCTCCAGGGGATATCTCAGTTGTCCCAGCTGCATAAAATTCTATTCTCTCCAAGTGTAATCTCTTTCTCCCATCAAATTGCTCACTGGATGATTGATTATATAATCGCTTTCTCCCATCAGATTGCTTCTTGGCTGATTGGTCATGTCTGAGTACTGAACTTCTAAAGGCTCTCTGGGTATAGCATCGGCTGCTATCCTGCCCTAAGTATTTTTTTTGTTTTGGGCCCTGGAGCTGGGGCCCCCCATCCCATTTCCTTGAATCAGCCTACATTCTGATGCTCAGTGGAAGCCTCTGTTGCATTTTGGACATGTGGTTTTGGGTCTTGTTCTCTCACTCTGTTTTCTCACTCTGTCTCTATGCCAACATTGAGCTTTCAGATGCCCTACTTTACCACATTGAAAGCATTGGCAAGTCTCTCTGGAAGTCTCTTGCCAAAAAGGACCCTGTCTTTCCATGTTCGGATCTTGAAAAGTCTGCATCATAGCCTTGGTTTAAAATGTATTTGTGCCTACTATGGCACAGTATCTTATGATCTCCTCTAAAGGAGCATCCTTGTGTAGTCCTAGTATAATTCTTTTACAAACCTCATTAGCATTTTCTTTAGCAAGTTGCTTTATCATAATTTCTGTTGCTGCATTTTCACCAATAGTTCACAAAACAGCTGTCTACAGACATCAGCAAAGGATTCATTTGGTCCTTGCTATTTTCAGGAAGGCCTCTCCTCTGTCCTGTTTACTTGAGAGAAAACCCCATGCTTTGATAGTAGCAGCAGCAATTTGCTTATATGCTGCTCTGGAGTAATTAATCTATGCTGAAGTGTCTGCATAAGAACCTGCACCTGTTAGTTGATCACAGGTGATTGGAGTATTAACTTCAGTTTGCGTGTTTCATTGGGCATGTATCCCACAAAGTTCACTATATTCAGAAAGTCACAACAAGTTTTGTCTAGGTTCTAAGCATGACCTTGCTATAGATTTCCAGTCACTAGGGGCTAAAATTTCATAAGTCAAATTCTGTAATAACATCTTAACATAAGATGATGTACCCCCATAAAGAGTGCAAGCCTTTTTTCAGATCTTTGATGATTTCTAAGTTAAAAGGAGTGTATCTTCTCCTTTTTTCACCTGAAGAGTCAAGCTGTTCAATCACAGGATAAATTTCTATTCTCATATCAACTGTATGCTGCCCTTCCTCTTTGGCTTTAAGAAGTGCCTTTTGCAATGGAGTCACAGGAGGGGGTGATTGCTGGGGGGAGGTCCTGGTGACATCACTGCCCCTCCCACTCCTCCTCCTCCCTCCACCATTAAGGTGAAGTTGATGGGGGAGGGTCAAGAACCTACTCAGGTGTAGGTGGAGTTGAAGTGGGCTGTGAGAGTAAGAATCACATTTTTTTAGTTCACTTAACTCCCCATATGTTCTGGCAAGATTTCCATTAACCTCTCCCTTCTCTTCCTCTTTCTCCTCACACTTCCTCATCTGCCTATTCTTAAAACTTTTTTTTTATAACTTGTGGGATTCTTTAAGGACAATTGTATTATGATGTATATATAGAATTTTTCCTTAGAAATTGAATCAGAATCTTTATCATTGTAATATTCACACAATTGATCTCCTACTAGTATCCATTTATCTGCCTCTATTTCTTCTTCCTTGAAGAACCAAAGGGACATACATTCTAATGTATTCATGAGTCCATCAATCTGCTCCCAAGTTACAATCAAACCTTTTCTCTTTATTAGTCTGAGCATGCTTCCTGTAGATCTCCCTCAGAGTGGGGTTGGGTGTGGAGGTGGGGGTGAGGGAGAATCTTTTCAGTTAGAAAATGAGAGTTACTAGTTTAGCTCTTAACAAAGTAAGTTCTCTGTTTGTCTCTTAAAATACTCACCTTATTTCCTGGTCACAGGGACTTGTTCAGTGAAATTAGGGTCCTTGGCTCTTGTAGGGTGCCAAAATGTGAAGTCCAGGCTAGCTCCCTGGAGGGCCTTGGGGTCAGCCAAAGTCAGAATAAGTAAAAATCCTTGGTCTTTAGGGGGAGAAGTGAAGGAGACAGACAAACTGCCATGAGGCTCGCCAATGATCTCTCCTGGATTCTCGAGTCCAATGTCACCAACTTCTCTCCTCCTGGTCCTGCTGCAAAGTGTCTCTGGCCTCTGAGCCTCTGCCCTCTAATTCTTGTTTATGGTTATCTTAACACCAAACATTGAGCCAGAATCAACTGTGAGAAGAGCCATTTATCCAAACATATGCTAATAGAGTCATTGTCTCATATTGAATAGGTAATTAGCCTTAAGTGTTTGGTTGTCTGATTCAAGTACAACTATTCAAAGTTTCAGCCTTCTACATCTTGCCACTAAGAAGTCTGTCTTCCTAGCAAAGCTGGCTTCTCGGTGCCAATAAAATTTCCTTTTCTGCCATTCAGATTTCAGGTTTGTGAATTATTTCACATTGGACCTGCATCTCTGAACAGAGGAAATTCTCCATCCCAATTCTCTATCACTAGCACCTCATCATTATGACTCTACAAAAAAAAAAAAAAAAAAAAAAATCCAACAATATTTCGGATAACCCAAAATGTTTCAAAGTCATTTGAATTCCTAACATTAAATGATTTTTTTGTTGAAGGAAGATTCTGAAATACTCTATTTAAAACAGGCAAAGTCAAGCACCTATTATATCTGCAATAAAAAAAATCTTTAAAATTTTCTCCTTATGTGGCAGCCATTGTGTGCTATCACTCTCATAAGAGGAGCTGACTGAGCAAGGAATACCAAATCAAATGATTTTCAAATGGCTTAGCACATCCCTAGGTAGAAACAAGTCATTCCCTGTGAAAAGAAAAGAAAAAAAAAAGAAAAGAAAAGAATCTGCAGCTTTCTAATACTTTGTGAAATTTGAGGACTCTTAGGAACTTTCTGAAGTGTGGCATAAGTAACTTTTAACAATTGAATGTGGTTTATCCTAGAGAAAATAGACCTCTTATGATTAAAGGGACTTGGTTCTAGACATCAGTGGGAAAGAATTCAAATTGCACCAAACCCCTGAAGTTGATTCAGTCATTTATTTTTTTTTTATTTCTAACAGTTAATATAATCAGATATTGGTAAAGGATACTAGTATAACAAATATTGGTAAAGAAATTTCAACATGGATGATAATTCAAAAGACATTCATTTATTCACTCACTGAACAAGCATTTATTAAAGGATCTGCTATGTGACAAATACTGAGATAGGCACTAAAGATACAAAGGGAAAAAAATAAACATACCCTTCTTTCATTCATTTTTTCCCTGGGATTGGAGTAGGGGAAGGAGATAAAATAATATGTACATAGAAAAGTATTTACACAATATGTATAAAATAAGTGGGGACACACCAGCAACTGAGAGTATCAGGTAACTTTTCCTATAGAAGAAGGCATGAACAGACTTTTGAAAATAAGAGAAAGAAAAAGAGAGATAATACATTATAGGAATGAAGGGCAGCCTCTGTAAAGGCATAAAGATAGGGGATACAATGCCTTATAGGGGGAACAGCAAAAATGCCAGTTGGGCTGCAACACAACAGAACGGCAACATTGGAGATAACTAGGTAGCTTAATGGATAGAGTGTTGGGTCTATAGTAAGGAAAACCCAAGTTCAGATCTAATCTCAAATTCACTAACTAGCACTGTGATCCTGGACCAATCATTTAACCCTGTTTATCTCAGTTTTCTCATTTGTAAAATAAGCTGGAATAAGACATGACAAATCATTCCAGTATCTTTACCGAGAAAACCCTAAATGGGATTTTGAAGAGTTGAACAAAACTCAAAAACAACAACATAGTTTTCCTGGAAATGTGGACTAAAATGAGATTGAATAGGACTTTTAATAGCAAAGAGGGAATTCTTTATTTTATCCTGATGGTAAGAAGGAGCCACTTAAATTTCTTCAGAACAGTGATAAAGTCTGTACTTTTGGAATCTCATTTTAACAGTTGTGTAAAGGATAGACAATGGTTGTAGCTGCCCTGGGCCCTCTTCTCTTCTCCGGCTATACTATTTCACTTGGTAAATCACAACAGCTCCCATAGATTCAGTTATCATCACTACTATGGTAAGAATTTTTAAATCTAGTTATCTGACCTGAGCATTTCTATTGACCTCAATCTTGCATCTCCAACTGCCTATTAGACATCATAAGCTGTGTGTCTTATATTCATCTCATCTCAATATGTCCTAAACAAATTTAATTAACCTCTCAAAATCCACTCTTCTTCTCAATCTCCCTATTACTCTTTTTTAAATTTTGTTTATTTTTGCTAAATTTATTCAGCTTTTTATTTTTCCCAGTTACATGTAAAAAAAAAAAACCTTTTTTTTTAACATTCAATTTTAAACTTTGAGTACCAAATTCTCTTCCTCCCTTCCTTCCCAGTTGCTTTTACTGGAAAGACAAGCAATTTGATACAGGTTATATATGTGTAATCATACAAAACATTTCTATAAGTCATGTTGTAAAAGAAAACATATACCAAAAAACCCTCTAGAAAAATAAAGTTTGATACAATGTTGGTGGAATTGTGAACACATCCAGCCATTTCTGGAGAGCAATTTGGAACTATACTCAAAAAGTTATCAAACTGTGCATACCCTTTGATCCAGCAGTGTTTCTACTGGGCTTATACCCCAAAGAGATACTAAAGAAGGGAAAGGGACCTGTATGTGCCAAAATGTTTGTGGCAGCCCTGTTTGTAGTGGCTAGAAGCTGGAAAATGAATGGATGCCCATCAATTGGAGAATGGTTGAGTAAATTATATGAACGTTATGGAATATTATTGTTCTGTAAGGAATGACCAGCGGGATGAATACAGAGAGGACTGGAGAGACTTACATGAACTGATGCTAAATTAAATGAGCAGAACCAGGAAATCATTATATACCTCAACAATGATACTGTTTGAGGATGTATTCTGATGGAAGTGTATCTCTTCGATAAAGAGAGCTAATTCAGTTTCCATTGATCAAAGATGGACAGAAGCAGCTACACCCAAAGAAAGAACACTGAGGAATGAATATAAACTGCTTGCATTTTTGTTTTTCTTCCCGGGTTATTTATACCTTCTTAATCCAATTCTCCCTGTGCAACAAGAAAACTGTTTGGTTCTGCACACATATATTGTATCTAGTATATACTGTACCTATTCAACATGTAAAGGACTGCTTGCCATCTGGAAGAGGGGGTGGAGGGAGGGAGGGGAAAAATTGGAACAGAAGTGAATGCAAGGGATAATGATGTAAAAAATTACCCTGGCATGGGTTCTATCAATAAAAAGTTATTTAAAAAAAAAAGAAGAAAAATAAAGTTTAAAAAAATATGCTTCAATATGCATTCAGATACCATCAATTCTTTCTCTGGAAATATAAAGTATTTTTTCTTAAGCCCTTAGGAGTTGTTTTGAATCATCTTATAATACTGTTCTTACTAAGTATTTAGTATATTTCACTTTGTGTCAGCTCATGGAAGTATTTTCAAGTTTTTCCGGAATCCATCTACTCATTATTTCTTATACCACAATAGTATTCCTTTATAATCATGTACCATAATTTGTTCTGCCATTCCTCAATTGACGAGTATCCACTCAGTTTCCAGTTCTTTGCTCCCAGAAAAAGAGCTGCTATAAAGATTTTTATACATTTAAATCTTTTTTTCCTTTTTGTTTTTTATCTCTTTTAGGATACAGACCTAGTAGAGATATTGCTAGGTCAAAAGATGTGTATGGCTTTATGACCATTTGGGCATAGTTCCAAATTTCTCTACAGAATGTTTGAATCAGTTCACAGCTCCACAAACTATGCATCAAGATCTCTTTTTTCTCACATTCCTCCATCATTTGTCATTTTTATTTTCTGTCCTATTAGTCAATATAGTAGGTGTGAGATAGTATTTCTGAGCTGTTTTAATTTGCATTTCTACAATCAAAAGTGAGTTAGTTTTTTTTTTAATATGGCTATTATTAGCTTTGATTATTTCATCTGAAAACTTCATATTTTTGATCATTTATCAATTGAAGAAGGGCTCTTATTTTATTTATTTTTTTACAAATTTGGTTTAGTTTTCTAAATGTTTGAGAAATGAGACTTTTAGCAGAGAAACTTCCTGCAATTTTTTTTTGCAATTACTATTCCTAATTATATTTCCTACCATTTATTCTATTCTCTCTCTTCTTTTACCCTGTCCCTGCTCAATTGTTTTGCTTCTTACTACCATCTCCCCAATTTTCCCATCATCTCCTCAATCTGTCATCCTTTCTATCACTTCCCTCCATTCCTTTATCCCTTTCCCTTCCTATTTTCCTCTAAGATAGATTTCTATACCTAACTGAATGTTCATGTTTTTCTTTCTTTGAGCCAATTCTAATGAGAGTAAGATTTCACTCACTGCTCTTTACCTTCTTCCCATTTGTATCTTTTGTGTGAGATAATTTATTTCATTTTACCTCTCTATTTTCCTTTCTGCCAGTGCTTCCTCTCTCATCCCTTAATTTTATTTTTTTTAGATATTATCCCTTCATATTCACATCCCTGTGCCTTTTGCCTATATATATTCTCCTTCTAATTGCCCTCATAATGAAGGAGTTCTTATGAGTTACAAGTAGTATCTTCCTATGTAGAATGTAAACAGTTTAACTTTAGTAAGTCTCTCATGATTTTTCTTTCCTATTTACCTTTTTATTCTTCTCTTGAGTCTTGTATTTGAATTTCTTCTGAATTGTATTTGAAAGTCAAATTATCTATTAATCTCTGGTCTTTTCAACAAGAATGCCTGAAAGTCCTCTATTTCATTAAATATACATTTCTTCCCTTGAAGGTTGAGAGTTCTAGAAACTGCCACTGTTGCCACTAATTCACTCAACCTGACACATACTCTTGGTTTTCTGGGGATTCTCTGTGCTGGCAGTGCCTGCATTGGATTGCACATCCATTCTTACTCTTGCTACAGACCTCTCCTGCTAATCTTATAAGTGGCGGAATGGAAAATTGTTTCACTCTGTCTTTTTGTGGATTCTGCTACTCTAGAATTTGTTTAGAGTCATTACTTAAAGGTATTTTGAGGGTTTGGGGAGGGGAGCTCAGACAAGTTCTTCCTTTACTCTGCTGATTATGGCTCTACTTCCTTTTTTTTTTATTGCACCATCAACTTCCAAGTGACCTCCAATCAAAATCTCAGTGTCATCCTCAACTTCTTACTCTCACTAACTGTTATATAGTCAATTAGTTATCGATGTTTTTCAGTTCCACCTTTACAATATTCTCAAAATGTGCTCTACTTTAGAGTTTAAAAGGACTTTGGAAATAATCTATTAAAACCTCAAATCCTCCAATTTACAAATGTGAAAATTAAAGCCCCCAAAACTGCATTATTGGGCAATGTCACATAAGCAATAGGTGCCAGAGTTCAAAATTCAAATATAGGTCTTCTGATTCCCAATTCAATCTTTGTTCAACCATACTCAGAAATCTTTGGACTGAGTCCTGGAACTGATATTTATCAGCTATGTGATCTTGGACAAGCCACTAAATCACTCTGACTTTTCATTTTTACCATTTGAGGAAACTGAAGTATACTATTCCTATCTACCTTATACAGGATTGTTTTGGAGAATTAAGAGTATGTAAATGAAATTATTTTTAAAATTGTAAACTCAAAGGCAAGAAGTAAATTGAAGATGATTATGAAGTTCATGTTGAAATTCATAAGGCTAATAAGTTTGATGGGGTTGATGAGGATGAGGATGATGATGATAACAGTCTGTTTCAACATCTGGTTCTTTTAGTACAGAGTGAGCTCAGTGGCATTTTTAAAGATGCCAAAATGAGGAAAAGATTCACAAAAAGATAAGTGGAAAAATTATAAATTCAAACTTTACTTAACCAGCTTGCTTAGAGTAGTCCTTATCAAAGTTTTTGGTCAAGGATTGTGATGAAGGACTTAAGAAACATAAAATTAAATATTTATTATGTAGTTGCTATGTACAATGCACCAAATAAGTCACTGAAAGAAGGATCACTGAAAGAATTATGGTCCCTGTCATTGATGATCTAAATGGAATATATACCCAGCAGTATGCTGACATTTCATTAATTAACTTGGGGGGAAGTGGTTATTTCCTAAGCCTAGAGAATTAACAGAACAATAAGTTAAATCCTGATTTTCATCATTTACCAACTTCTGAGGTATAAATGCTCAATCTGAAATTTTGACAAATGAAAATTAAAACACATCCTTACCTCCTTATCTTTTCCTTCTCCTCCTCTTTTTCTTCTTTCTTCTTTTTCTTCTCCTTCTTCTTCTCCTTCTCCCTTTTTCTCTCTCTTTTCCTCTTTCTTTCTCTCCCTTTCCCTCTCCATCTTCCTTTCCTCTCTCTCTGTCTCTCTGTCTCCCTTTCTCTGTGTGTGTGTGTCTCTATCTAACAATTTTTCCCTATTTTTTCTATATATCCAGAAAGGAAATGAATCATCAGGATTTATGTTGCTCAACCTGACACCTTGTACTTTCCTGCTCTTCATAAAAAAATCAAATATTTTAAGATAGAATGATAAAAACAGAATAATAATAACAAAATAATAAGTAGCTTTTATATAGTGCTTTAAAGTTTCTAAAATGCTTTACAAATATTATCTCATTTTGGCAGATAGTATTATTATTATTCCATATTGCAGATGAGGAAACTGAGGCAAATATAGGCAATATGCATGTCCTGGGTCACACAGCTAGTGAATGTCTGATATCTAATTTGAGCTCAGATCTTCCTGATTCCAAGTCTAGCACTCTATTTTTTTCTCCACCTAGTTGCCTCCAGTGTCCTAATTTCTATATAGACTTGGAATGGAAGTGAAAGAGAATGAAAAAGGAATCATGAGATAGCAGTCTTTAAAAAAAAGTTTACTCTAGCTAGATAATAATAAATCAGTTTATAAAAACTATATAAGATATATAGATACATACACACACATATATGACATGTCATATAGACTGGGTCATACACATGACGTGAAGGCTATGTAAGTGAAGAGAAAGCATCACATATAGACATATTGTGAAAGTGAAAAAAAAACACTTAAAGACAGATTGGATATGTGAAATAAATGAGAATAAATATGGTCAAGGATAATATCAAAATCTTCAAAAAAAATTTTAATTAAATAAATAAATAATTTTTATTCAATTCCAAGCTTGGGTATCTGGAAGGATAGCAGTGTCTTAGTAATAGAAAAGTCACATGAAAAAAATCTGTGTATATTGTTCTATAGTTATTGTATTCTATACTTTGTTTTATGATTTTAAATTATAAAAATAGTATAATATTAAGTTCTAGTGGGGAATTATTACTAAGTATTCCTGAAATTGAAATAAATGGCTCATTTCAGTATTGAATTCTGGCTCTGTTGCTTACTAAATATGTAATCTTAGGAATAACCACTTAATTGCTCTGAGCTATGAATTTCTTTTTTCTTCTCACATGAATATACAGGATATTAAGAGTGATCACCAATATTTAACAGAGTCAGGATTCTAGTGTTCCAAAAGTTCTACACTCTCACTGACATAAGTTTTTGCTCCAGTAATGTCCATTTTCAGTCATTAAATAACTACCTATAATGTCCAGTTCTTTTCCATGACTCCTTCAAGGTCTACCATGGGAGGTTCAAACAGCATATGAGATTCCTGATTCTCCTGACAGTGAAAGAACAGGATGTCAATACAGAATGTTGGCTATTAGTTATCTCTCATACTTATCATAGACCAGCCTTTTTTTTCCAAACATTTTTATTTGACAATATCCTTCACATGACTTTTCTTACAAAATTCCTTGATTGGAATGTATACCAGCTTGCTTGTACCCACCCACCATTCTCCTTCCCATCACTTTTTGTGTGATCTCCAACTTCATTTCATAGAGACTTCAATCAGACATAACTGATTGCCATACTGCATTATCAATCAGTCAACAAGTATTTATTAGTCACCTTTTAAAGTTTGGGTCAGACACTGTACCCTCAAAGTCTATGGGTACAATTACTTAGGGAAATATGAATATGACTTTTTCTCTAGTTTTCTTAACTAGAAAATGTGCTCTTTTCTATCTTTTATTATTTATAATAAATTATTTTCTCTTCAATGGATACCAAGTACAGCAGAACACTTCCAGTTTATGGACAAGTGAACTACAATATAAAGTAGCTAAAAGAATTGTCCAACTATTCCCCAAGGAAGATAAGGAACATACTTCTCTATTCTTTGCCTCCCTTCCCACTTAATGCCTCTTCTACATCCAACTCAAGTACATTATTTCTATTCCAGTAATGGAATTCTGTGCACATTGACTATGTAGATGCAGCAGAGCAGAGGTGCCCTTTCAGTATTCAGTTAACATCAGATCTGATATTAAGTTAAAACATTCCAAGTGTCTTTATGTTCTTTCTGCCCATGTCTCTCCATATAAATTGAATTAAAAGAAGTGCTGACATTTGTCAGCTTGGGATTTTTATCTTTGTTGATGGCTGAACTCTAGCACTTAGTTTTATGATGCAGTAGAGTTTATTTTAAGACAGCACTTACCTGTTTTCCTGCCCATCCAAAAAGAAGAGGGTCTGTAATCAAGCACCAAAAAACTATATTTTTGCAACTTTCTAATTCACTTTTAAAGATCTGTCACCAAAGATAGTTGACAATGTAATACAGGATCTTACCCGTCATACTGTGACAAGATTGCATAGATCACTAATCTATATTACAGTAAATTAAATGCTTTCTTGATCATGACTATGTCTTCTGTTTGGAATCACAGAGTATATTACTCTTGATCGAACTACATGACTAAAATGTTAACCACATAATAGCCAGAGAAAATTGGCCATGTTCATTTCATATTCAGAGTAGACATTAACTATATAACACTTCACATACTTAACTTAAGGAACCTCAAGTCCAAATAACAGTTGCTGAAATCAACTTTGCATACTATATTAGTTGTCTTACAACAATTTTATGACATAGTTTATACAATTATTTACTATTATTATATTTCCCTTTTCACAGATAAGTACACGAGACTCACAGGTTAAGTAACATGCTTTAGCACAATGCCTGGCAAATAGTAGGCACTTAATAAATGTTTACTTACTGACTGACTTGTCCATGATAGAGCTAGATGACTTTGGAGTTGGGATTTGAACAAGGCCTTCTTGATTCCATATCGAGAACTCCATCCACAATACTCCACTACCCTTAGGAAATGAGAAACACACTAAGGAGTCTTAAAATGTCAAATACTTTCTTGGTCTCTGTCAAAGCCTTGTTGAATAGAATTCTATTAAAGATGGGTCATTTTTATTCCCATATAGTAGTTATTCAAATACTTTTAAAAAGAAAAGAAAAGAAAACTCAATAAAAGACAGTACAACATATTAGACAATTTCCTGCTAAGAATCTTGTTAGCCATATCATGAAGTTAATGTTCAAACTGGAAGCAAGGTAAAAGAAAGGAAAAAAAGAACTCCTGAACTTTGCAAATCAAGCTCAAATCTGTATCAGAGGGGAGAATGGTCACAACCTTTATAAACTTCTAGCTTTCTTTAAGTTATTTTAGTTAGTTGTTTATAGAATCTTAGGATCATAGTCTCAGACATGAAAAGGAGATCAGAAGTCATTGAGATCTTCTGCCCCTTATTTTGTAGATAAGTGTACTTAAAAAGATAAATAAGTAATTCAAGATTACACATGCCAAGAATGAAAGAATCAAGATTTGAACCCAGTTCCTTTGACTTCAAATCCTGAATCCTTTCCACTATACACACATTTTCTCTCCTATCTAGCCATATCTGTATGTTTATGCCAGCTCATTCGTTGGCATTAGTCATTTTCCTTTCAGAAAATATTATGAACAATCCATGAGTGAACTAGAAATTGTCTTAGAATCAAATTCATATTACCATATTCTAATGGATAGCAAATTGAACAACAGTTCATCTTCCAGGATTTGGGGTCATTTACCTGCTCTGACTTTAAGTACCTTGCCTACCTTTATCTGCCTTGATCCCCACCTCTGATAACAGTGTGTTTCCCATTACTGATTCTTCTGATCCTGACATCTACTTGTCAGCTTCTGTTTTACTACCACTGACAGTCCTAGCATGATAAACCTGCCCTATAGAGATGAGTGCCAGGGAAATTTTAGCCCAAAAGAAGAAAGATAAAAGTTATCTATGGCTGTTTCACAGGAGTGAGAACAGGTCATTTTAAAATGACTGTATTGCCTAATATTGCCTTTCTTGATTTGGGTCTCTCTGAATCTTCCTACACAAACAAATCAACCTATGCTGAACAGGGAAAACCAAACACCCTCTAGTTGCATAGCAACAGAGCAGGTCCATGATTGCTATGTTCACACTAAAAGTGATAGGTAAGGCCAAAGAGACATTCATAATCCTGAAAGTAGATAATGACTAAGGAAAATGAAGTATAACAAGTTGTCAAAATTTCTTTGGAAGTAGATAAATGTTAAAAACTATAGTTAAACAGAGAGATACAGAGACAAAAAGAAAGCTATTCCAAGAAAGGGCAAAATATATCAGCAGGGCATTATAACAGGGACTAGACAAGTTTTAGGAAGGTCAGGAAGACAAACTGTTATAATATCCTGACTAAAATACTGCCTAAGTATTGTGTTAGGCTGCCTAATAATATGCCTAAAATAACTGCATAATCCCCATAAATAAAAGAAGCCCACTAAGAACAGATAGGCTCTTTTTTGTTTTCATATGTTTTTGTTCTGAACTTAAACACCAACTGAGCACTTTTACATATAATGTAGGAAAAAAAAATACTGCATATGGAATTGTGCATCTCTATTATATACAGCTTTCTTTTTTAAAGTATGTAATAAATTCAGTGTATAGTTCCAAACCTATCTTGTTTGTATATGATTCATTTTAGTCTTCAGTATTTACAAAATATTTCGGTGTACTTCTTTCTTTATTTTCTGACACACTGATATTTTCTCAGTGTCAAGATTGTCTTATACGAGGAGGCTAAAAATCGTCATAATACTTCCTAGATTTTTTAAACTCTAGGCCTTTTAATCTTTATAAATCCTTGTAATAACAGATGTTTGGATACCTTTTTTTTCCTAATTATTCTTACCATCACCCTTTACATATTGTAGGAAACGTTTATCGTCTCATTCAGAGAGGAAATCGCAGCCCAGAGAAGGTTAATAACTTGTCCAAAGTCAAATAGTAAGGAGAGAAAGGGAAATTGAAATCCAGGTCTATTGGTCTGTATTCTAAGTCTCTGCTACGTAATACTTCCCATTATCATCTTCCTTACTCATTTTTCTCTGTTTAGCCTTAAGGAACTGAGCTTATGAATTGAATGTGAATCTAATAATGGAACTGAAAATTCCATGGATGAAAATCACAGATTAAGCACTCTATGTACTATTCATCTTGGAATTAATTCTCTTAGTTTCTTGGATATTGAGTTCTATAAACTTAAAATTTTCACTGCAAAATTAATTTTCTGTTGGTACAGTAAGAGGCATCTAGATAGATCAGTACATAGACCTGAGTTTAGAGTCAAGATATCTTGAGTTCAAATCTTGTTTCAGGTACTTAGCTGTGTGACCTCAGGCAAATCTCTCCACTCCTGTGTACTTCAATTTCATCTTCTGAAAAATGAAGAAAATTGGCCTCAATAGCCTCTAAAAGTCTAAAGCTATGATTCTATATGATGTTGCATATTAGAAAGAGCAGAAGACACCAGTTTAAATCCCTCCTTTACCACTTGCAACTCATCACTTTGAATAAACCAATTAATCTTGTTAGTGGCTCTTCTGTTAAAAAAGAATAGTGTTAATATAAGGTTGTTTCTAGGTCTGAATCCTATGAATCTCAAAAAATGTAAATACATATTTGAATAGGCCTCTTTTTCTAAGACATGCTAGTTCTAAAATTATTTTCTTCAAGAAGGCACCTTGCACCTCTAAAGTTTCCAATTCATTTCTTAGTTGAACTTCTTCTTTATGACACTCAGCAAGTTCTATATTTGATAAGTTCTAATGATGTTATGCTAATGAGATTAATGTCTATTACCCCAATATCTGCAATCCTTCCTCTCTAGCATCTCTGCCTCCAAGGACAGAGAAGGGAAAACAACTTATTACTTAACTTTCTTCTAGAGCCTGACATTGGTAAGTGATTAATAAAGTGACTCTGGAACCCATAATCACTTGATCTCATTGACTCAAAAAAAATATTTTGGAGGCTCTGGGGTGGGATATAGAAGACAAAATGGCTTTCTGTTTTATCTTCTCATGGTTTCTTAAGAGAAAAATGCTTATATTTCTTTTCTAGCTTCATAAGCAAAAGCATTGCTGCTATAATACCCGACATTAAAAATAAATTTGCCTTATGATTTTTGAACAATATTTCTTTCTCACCATAAAATTAGTCTATGACTTATATAGCTAGAAACATAAAAATCATGTTGTATTAGTCAAGTGAGATCACATATATTAAAAAATCTTTGAAAACCATAAAGTAGCATATAAATATTTGCTATATTATTTTTATTTTTTACCTCTGGTAGAAAAATTTCAGCAAGCCAACCAATCTTTGTTCTGTAAAGAAAAGAAAAAGACTAGTCTCCTAAAAATAGAAAGAAAAAAAGCCTAATAATTAGAAAGACTTATTATTAACATTTATTTTGTACTTTAAAATTTTTCAATAAAGGAGGAGAATCAGATCTATGATTTTCTTGATGCCTGTAACTCCTCTATGAATGCTGTTTAGCATGTCCTCTGCAACTTATAATATTAGGGTTCTTAAATTGTAATTTGTGACCCTAAATGGAATCATGAATGGGGATTTGTGAAACTATAATTTATTGTCAGTAAATGTTTGATATCTATTTTATATACCTATATATCTGAAGTCATGTAAAAATTTGTCAGATGTGTAATGGGCTGAGGCTTGAGTTGATGCACTGAGGTCCCAAGCACATGAGGTTAAATAGTAATTGGACCATACTCTATTAATATATATGCTTGGAGAAAGAATGGCCCCCGCCCACTCTTTGTGCAAGTCCTGATGTGTTGTATAGGATATGACATTTTTGGTGGGTGGAGGCAAGGGAGTGGGAAGGGAAGTGGAAGGAAAGACTGCTAGCTGGCGTCTTGACACAGCTGCCCGCATTGCCATTGTGATGGCCCTTCAGTTCAGATCTCCCTCTGCTAGCTGGCTTCCTGTCGTAGCTGCCCATATTGCTATCGCAATCTTTCTTGCCCATATTGCTATCGCAATCCTTTTTCACCTCTTCACTTCAATAAAGATTGAAGATTTTTCCCTTACCCTGAATTCCTGACTCTGGCTGATTTTAAATACACGGTCATCACACAGGTGAAAAGGTCTTGTAGCTGAAAAAAGTTTATAAAGCCCTGGTCTAGAACACTGAGAGGTTAAATAAATTGTCCAAAGTCATATAATCTGTATATGTCAAAGTTAGGAGTAAGATCTAAATGAGGTCTTCCTAGTTCTCTGACTGGTTCTCTAAGATTTCCAAAGTAAATATGTAAGACATACTACCTCCTCATTTGACCCTTGTTGTTCTGTTGACTACAGGTATTATTATTATCATTGTTTTTCAGATACTTCACCATGATAATTAGCCAGTGGTAATTATCAGGATTAGACCAATTTTCTTCATAATGTTAACCTATCTTTACTTATTTTGATCTTGAACAAAATCATTAGCTTGATGAGCTCTGATTAAAATTCTCACCTAAAATGTTTTGAATTAATAATACTTTACAGGGTGGCATGAAAGTTTCTTAACATAATTTTCTTGGTACCCCTTTTGCATAAATCATCAATTTGTTTTCTATGTATAACAATTTTAAAAGCAAGTTTCCAAATAAGTAAGAATGACCCAACTCTATAGAAACTAGTCCATGATAAATTCACTTTTTATGCATGGTTCATGATAAGTTGCATTCAAGGGTAGTTAGTAAATTTTTAAAATATTTTTATATTTTTAATAATCAGCTCTCCTCAAGAGAAAAAGGAAATGGACCTATGATACTTTTTTTTTAATTTAACCTTTATTATTAATACATTCTTATCAGTTTCTTAAGTATAAACAATCAATAAAACATCAAATCAATCCCTGATTTTTGACAGTTTCTGATTCCCAAGGTACAAATTCTCACACTGGAAATTTTAGCAACTGACTCTGGAGAGCTGGACTTCTGGTTCCCCTAAAATCCTCATCACCTACTATAATATTCTTGTTTGGTTTTCTTGGAGATCTCTGGAGTAACCTTCATTTAGGTAGAGCAAATCACCACAAGCATAGCCAGGTATTAAAGTTCAAATCCTTATTATCTCCTTCACAATTTAGTTTCCTTGCCTGGCGCTGGGCAGCTTTCTGGAGAGTCTTTCAGACTGGCCTTTTTCTCAGTGGGGGAAGTGCAGGAGGCCAGCAACCACGATGGTGTGAGATGAAGTGAATGAATCTCTGAGTCCCCGGGCTTGTGCTTCAGCCTCCAGCCACTTCAAAGGTGGACGATGGAATGAATCTCTCTCCTTGGCTCAGATAGCTTGAGCTCCTGCCTCCAGTTTGCTTGTCTTCTCTGGCTCTCTCTCTGAGCCTCTCAGTCCCCCAGGAGAGCCATCAAGAGCCTGACCAAAGATGGAATGAATCTCGTCCAATCCTTGATGGCTTTATATACTCCATTATCATAGGTGTGAATCTTGTAGAACTATATTAAGTACTAAATACATGTACTGAAGTAGAAATTATTAGTCACCATGCTAAACTAGATAACTATTGTTTCATCAATTCCACTGACTTAACACCTTGTAAGAATCCTTATTTTAAGTACAAGAGTTCTGACCCATTAACAATGTACAAATATTTTTCTTCCTATAGGAAGAAATTAAAAGATGATAATTGGAATTAGCCCAAACTATTAATAAAATTAACAATAATTCTTTCTACAACTCAGGATTTTAGAGTATCTTTGCTGAAATTTTTTCCAAAACAATCTCATTAAAGAAAGTCTTTTTGCCACTAGACTTGAAAATTGGTTAAATTTTATATAATGTAATTAACTGAATAATGGCCACTCTAATTAAGTGAAATAGACTATCCTTTAATCTCCTGTGCTTATTGGTTTAACTACTTTTCTACCCCACTTCTAAACAATGATTACAGCTATATCAAGACTTTCAGAAGACCTGAAGAGAACTGAAACCAATTTTATTACATGGTTTAACTCTCAGTGGGCAGAATGTAGTAAAGGTCATCTTTTCTATGTTTGATATCATACTGTCTATCCATTATATTTGCATGTGTTTCTTCTAGTACTATAGTATTAGAAGCCTATCCCCATTTTTTATTTATATTCCTTCTTGAATTAGCAATGATTCCTTTCCTTCAATATTCTCTTTTTTCTTAATTTTATGTATCTATTACTTTGATCTGGACCTGTGATTTCATTAATGTGGGAAATCTGCTGTATTAATGCAGACTACTATAATTTGCAATCTCAGAGAGTTCATTTTGTCACTGAGAGGTTGACTTTACTTGCCTGTGGTGACAATGGCAGGCCTTGAACCCTTTCATTAATGCCTACAAATTAATGCCTTCTTTCTCTCTTTAGTTTAACTCTTCTCTCTATCATATCCATTATGTGATAGAGGTTTTTGTCTCCCTCAGTAAGGCCATGTGACCAATGGCCTCTCATCCAGATTCTAGTTTTTAGAGTACCTTTGAACTTATTAATACATAACACTTTTTGTTTTAGAAAGCTGTACTTTAAAATTCCAAAGTGTCATTCTAAAGAAAGTCCTTCAATTTTAATATTAAATTTTTGTGTACAAGAATATTTAATACATAATACATTTCACTAAAATTATGTACATGTTAATTATAATTCATTTCTGTTTTTGTTGGCAACTTTATAGTAGATTCAAAGACTACTTTTAAGGTGTGGATTACCAAGTAAAAAGTTGTCTTCTGGGGAAAGGTTAACTTTAAGGAGATAAATGCTGATCAAATGCATTGGAGTTTGATTTAATGTGAAGGGAGAAAGGTTTAGTCTCCCTTTCATTTATCAGGGGCCCCAGGATTTTCTCTATAAACACTTTGATCTGCTCATGAAGTCCAATTATGACATGTCATTGAAGAACAGGATTCTAAGTTCAAAGACCTTATAAAAAATTCTAGACCTGGAGCGGGAAGTGATTTTAGAGACCATTTAGTCAAATCCTTTCATTTTTTAGGGAACTGAATTCAGGGAGCCTGTGTCTTGCAAAAGTCATTCAAGCAGTATTAGAGATGGGATTTGAACCCAGATTTGATGCTAGAGTCAGCTTTCTTTCCAAGACACCAATTTCCACTAATTGCAAAAAGCCCATTTGAGAAAACTTCTCAAATAAACTTTCCATATAATCTCCTAAGAAAAGGAATATGTGCTATAAGCAATTACTTCTCTGATATGACATTTTATGTGTCTTTCATGATTTGTGAATTTCTGTAATTATCAGCCCTACTTAGAGGGGTCTGGCAATGATCTGAACTTTTTTGTCATGTATAATCTGATGGAAAACACAAGACAAACTTGTGAAGAAAAAATATATTGATAATAACTACCATGAGAGGATTTTACAACTAAAAGTTTCTTTGATTGAACTCCACAGAGATGTTGGGTAGACATAGGTGATGAAACTGACATTAGACTAGGTGGACATACTTTGAAACATGAAAACTGTTTCCTTTTGTTTAGATGACAGCAGTGTTTCCCAGTTGCTGGTCTATGGGTAATTGCTATTGATCAACAAGACTTTTACTAACAGAGGTTGCTACTTTTACTCATCCCTATTATTGGTTTTGTTTTCACAGTGTTAAGTTGTGAAAAAAAGTTGCATTCAGATTCTGATTAGCTACATAGAGGATTCAGGGATAAGAAGTGAAAGAAAAAAGATTTTATCTCTTGGAATAATTTCTTGGTAACCTTTTCTCTGTTAAATTGACTACCAAACTTCATGAAGGTCTTCAGAACCATTGTGCTGATCTCATTTTATATGCCTGTGAAACCTGGACAGTATACTGATATCATGCCAGGAAACTGAATCACTTCCATTTTAATTGTTTTAGGAATATTCTAAAAATTATTTGACAGGATAAAATACCAGACACTATGGTCCTTTCTTGAACTAAACTGTCAAGCATTCAAGTTCTACTACAGAGAGTGCAATTCCATTGGGCTGGTTACATTGTTCAAATGCCAAATGTATACTTGCCAAAAAGACTATATGATGAAGACTTCACACAGGGCAAGCGTTCACAAGGTGGTCAGAAAAAAGAAATGATACAGAGACACTTTCAAATTTCTCTTAAGAACATTAGAATTGATTGTATGACATTGGAGACACTGGCATAGATCAGCCCAGTATGGTTTCCCTCATCAGAGAAGGTTCTTGCTTTATGAGCAAAGCAGAATTGAATTAGTGCATAAGAAATGTGAGATGAGCAGTTAGAGACTCCATCCCAAATGTTCATAAGACCTATTTGTGTCTGACCTGTGGCAAAGCATTCTGAGTTCATACTGATCAGCCATAGTTGGACATATTGTAACTGGACTCTAACATGATGATGTCATTTTGGTCCTTTTAGAGAACAAAGGACAACAACCAACTAACCAACTCTTAACCTACCCTTTGACACTAACTGACTAAAGGAAGTCAGATTTCCAGAATAGGGAGACTGCTTCTTCTCCCTTATTGAGTTATAAGGCTATCCTGAGGAGCAATGGAATTATAATGCTATTTGCCCAAGCCCTTATTCTGGTGGGTTTTCCTTCTGCCATCATTAGCAATAACCAGACCCAGAACATTTAGGACCCTTTCATTTCTCTGAATTGGTCCTTTGTTACTTGTGAATGGAAGGATTAACTACAAATTACAGCATGTCCAATTGTGAAGTTCTCAGACTTTCTAGGTAAGAATTATGAGCTACAGAAATGAAAAATTCCACCTCCCATCCCCCCAAAGTCCTAACTTTGAAGTGAATTCAAATCCTGCCTCTCATTTTTTTTGCAATGGAACCTTAGGCAAGCCATTCAACTTCAGGGGGTTTCATATTCTTCATCTGCAAAATGAAGGTGTTAGACTAAATAATTTCTCTTTTCCAGGTTTAAATCTATGACACTGTGGCTGTCAAACTCAAAGTTTGTATCAAAAGAAGACAGCATATGAGTTACAAGTGAACATGATCATCACATAGAAAAAAATCATTGCTGAAAGCAAAAGGATTAATAAAGATTTGAAATTGTATTGTCTCCTTTTTACTTTGAAAGTTACTTAATATGTCATCTTTAAATATGCAGTTTGTTAAAGACTTTTAAATGCTTTTTAAAAAGTCAAATGCATTTTATTAAAAGCATTTTAAAGTTCCTGAACACCAAAACACCTATTATGTGATAGGCACTGTGCTAAACTGTTTTTAAATATCTCATTTGTTTGACTACTTTTGCCTTGGAAAATATGATACCTCAATCACTAGGATCATGTAACCAAATGTGAAAGTCATGGAAAAATTGATAATAGTAAAAGATTTCTGAATGCAACAACCAAAAATTAATTCAAAATCAAATGAATGATCAATCCAAGGTATTTCTGGCAATGCTTGCTCATGTTGCATAGCATGACTTCACTACAATCTTGGTTCTGAACACACAATGTAGACATTTTGCACTTGGTTCAGATGTAAGACTGGATCATATAAAAATTTCTCAAGCAAAAAAGTATCATGAGTGGAAAAAATTTAAGAATCAATGATCTAGTCACCAGTTTTTCTAAAACAAGTACATGTTTTAAGAAGTGTATGTATTCTCTTTGAGATGGAATAGACATTTCACTGAGCTATGCTTTTATGAAAAGGTTGCCAAAAGTCATATGAACTTTAATTACATATGCAAGTATTTTCATTTATTGATATCTCTTGAAAAAAGACAGAAGCAGCCCAGTCTGCTCAAATTATCTTTAATATTAACAAGGAGACTATAGAACCATTGCAAGGAATAACATTGTTACTTTGATAATTTGGCTAGCTCCCATTCCCAAAGCATGGTGTGAAACTTTGTTCCCAAAAATATATTTTTAGAGAGGCAGTTTTCATTGCTACTGTTTATGTTGTTCTTGGTGTGTTAATAAAACCCACATAACAACCAATGGGGTGGTTGATTTTTGTAGCTCTTCAGCAAAAACAGCTTCCAGCAGCTTTCAAGGCAAATATTTACTGTTAAGGTTGCTGAATATAAACGAGAGGACAGAAGTTTAATGCCCATGCAATCTGTTTCCAGAGCATTAGTCCTCTCACTGCAAACAATGAACAAGAATTTGCCTTGCTTAAAATGTATCCCATGTGCTTTGAATTTATCTTGATCCACAAATTGCAGTGTAATTTGGTGAATCAAAGGAAAGGAGGATTACTGACACAGTTCAATTAAAAGGAAAAAAAAAATGTGTCTTGAATAAAATGTATATATGCATTATGTATTAAAAGGTGCTGCTAAAATGTTCCATGGAATTAGCAAAGTCTAAGTTGAATAGGAAGAATGCTAATTTATTTTGCAGAATTAATATATCAATCTCGTAGTCAACAAGAGACCTTAGTCTTTGTCTTAGTCTTAGTCATATGCTCATTTTATACATAAGGAAACTGAGGGCCAAGATCATAGATCTACAGCTGGAGGGAACCTTGTAGATCACCTTTTAGGTGGTCTAGAGAAATTAAATTATTTACCCTAGGTCCCACAAGTAGTATAGCACAGTCCATATTCAAACTCAATCCAGTGACAATATATTTAGCACACTTTCCATCAAACTGTCTCTCAAGGACAAAGGACATTTCTCCAACTTTGAATAGTAATGATGAGCTGTGATTAAAAACCATGTCCCCTGAGTTCTGACTTTGCTATTTATTCAGGAAATCTATCACTAATGAGCCCAAACTCATTCTCTATGGAAGTTTATTGAAATATTTTTTCTCTAAGACACACAGGAAAAAAGTTAAAATATCTTTCAGGGAGGGAGGCACTAGAAATTTAAAGACATTGATTTGTTTTTAATAAAAGCTCAAATAGCATCTAAAAATGCCAAAGGATCATGTTCTATCAGTTTTACAAATGATAGATCATGTTCTTTAAATTTCCCATAACTTTAAAATCGAAATATTTAACTTTTTTTATCTAAGGGAAATAGATGCATTGTGATATGTATGTGCATGTGTGTGTTACATACATGCCATTTGTGACTCTCCTTTTATCAGACTTACTATTTTGAAGGGTGAAATATATAACTATTTTTAGTGATCTTTCTGTTGCCTGCTTAGTTAACTAGAAAATGCTGCTTCCACAGTTGGAAGGCATCATTAAGGACTCAAGAAGAAGAAGAAAACCAAGAGGTACCAGCAGGAAAAGAAATGATGCAAGCTAATAGGATATTTTTATTCAGGAAATGAGCCATGTTAATTTTTGTTCCATTCAAAATGTTTAAGGAAAGGAGAAGGAAATAAAGAGCCCAGTGATAAAGAGCAACATCTGGACAATAATAAAGCTATTTAAGCTTCTGGGGGTATATCACAAAGGTCTGAAGAGCAAAAACAAATGAAAATCTGTTTTAAATGACTTTAGATAGTTATATCTTTTTAATCTTGAGGTCAATGTAATCAAGAGGACATTCAAATGACTTTCTATCAATTTTAGCATACAATATTAGGTATGATAGGTAATTCACTCAGCTGCATGTGGGAAGCATTTAGATAGTAAACATAATAGTCTCCCAACTGATAGTGATACAATGGAAAAAATAGTGAACCTAGAAACAGCACATATGGATTCTATGTATCTGAGGCTGGATTCTGAGTAAGTTTCCCCACATATCAAAAAAGAATGATATAATGATCTTATTGATCAAGATATGGTAATATTGAAAGGAGTAAGTTTTATAAACCCTAAAGAACTACAGAAATTTATAATTATTAAAATAGAAATAAAGCAAAGAAAGAGTTCTAGATTTGAAAACAAAAAACCTGGATTTGAATCATGAGACTTCCACTATATTTGTGGCCTTGCCATAAATCATTTAACTTCTCTGTGATTTGGTTTCCTCATCTACGAAATTAAAGGATTTGACAAGAAAATAATATCAAATGCTGCCTACCCAAGCAAAGAAAAATGTGAAAATGTTTTTTTTCCCCTAAATGTACATATTCTGAAGGCTGTCTCTTTGGTCCTTGTGGGGAATGGAAACAATCCTGTCTCTTTTCTCCTGTGATCACGTTAATTATTTTTTAATTTTTTTTAATTTTTTAATTTTTTAAATGGCATATTAGTGCTGTCCTAGAGCAATGGTTTTATATATAGTAGAAACTTAATAAAACTTATTAAATGAAATTAAATGCTACAAATATGTTTGAAGAATGTAAAGGAATAAAACTGGACTTTGAAAATCCAGCCATAGATAATAAGGTAGGGAATACAGGAAGATATTCCTGTAGAATAGATTATAGAAGTAGAAAAAAGATTTTAAGATAATTGTAAAAAGGAATTGTTTCTTTCTTTATATCCAGCACTTAGAAGAGTATCTGATATGTAATAGGTGCCTAAAAAATACTTGCTGAAGCCCTAGAAGAGTTACAACCAGTAAGAGAGAAAAGAATGCCCATACTGATGAAGTCACTGGTCTAAAAATATGAAAGCATTCTATTTGGTTTCAATGTATTATGAATATTAATTCACTATGTCTCTCTTATGATTAGTGGCAAACAATCATAAAATAAGGTGAGCACAAAGCTCTTGTTATGAGCTTTTCTTTTATATGGAATAATCTAATAATTATATGGAATAATAATAATGGAATAATATGGAATAATTCCCCTTGCTGTTTCATCAGTGATATGCAAATAAAGGCAATTTATTCAACATGTAGACTATGAGGAGTGGATGACACACTCTATCCTTTTCTTAAAGAACCATTTCCAAGAAGAGATGAGATTTGTCAATTTTCCACATTTGGCACCAGGAGATATTCTGTTGGGACATTCAAAAAAACTGACTAGCCAACTAAACCTGCTAAAATTTCCCAAGGCATTTATCAAATACTCTGCTAAATATTGTGATCTAATAGCCTTGTCTTATAATTGCATGAATAGACTTGTTTTCATATTTTCATCTGGTATATCTTAATTAAAAATCCCATAGGACTGATGGCAAGCCAACATATTTTTTTCTTGTAAATATCTAATCACAAATATCTCAAATTAATCATCATGATATTCACACTTAATACATGCTAACACAAAGTTGTTAATAAAGAGATGGCATGACATAGAATTAAAGTCATTTTATTAAGGTTTAATGATTTTTTTTCTGTCCATTTCTTCATGGTTTTAAATTTTATTCTATTGCAGATGCCAAAAAATTCCAACTGTCTACTTCTTTTAGCTATTGATGCTTATCAAGTGACCTTTAAAAAAGTTCTTAGAGGTTTACAAAGTGCCTTATTCCTAACAATACTAGAAGGTATTGTAGTTAGCCCAAGAATTACTACCTTTATTTCTTTATATTTTTTGCTGAGGCAATTGGGATTAAGTGACTTGCCCAGTCACACAGCTAGATGAAATGTTGTGTCTGAGACAGAGATTTGAACTCAGGTTCTCCTGACTTCAGGGCTGGTGCTCTATCCACTGAACTACCTAGCAACCCCTACTACTTTTATTTTTAAAGAGGAAGACACTAAGACTCAAAAAAGCACAGAACTTGCTCACAGTCACTGCTTTAAATGTCAGATTCAGGATTAGAATTTGGATCTTCTGATTCAAAGTGTTTTCTGCCACAGACACACACACACACACACACACACACACACACACACACACACACATTGATGAATGCATGTTTTCATCAGTGTGGATATTGCCTTAATTGGTAGTTTTCATAATCCATTCATATTTACTTATAGATATATATGATGATATGCATACAAATGTGTGATTAATCAAGAAAACACCAATTATCTATGTACCTATGTTCTAAATGTATATTCTAAAAGACTATCCCTTTAAATTTGAAATATTTCATTAAAATAGCAAAACTTTAATAGTTTTAATGAGACATTTGGGAGATTGGAGAATTCCTCATAGCAAATCAAATTGTTCAATCATGCAGTTTTATCATTAGGAGTATTAGAAAGAGAACTAGCCAAGGCTACAAACACTAGTCCAAATTCTGGAGGCATTACAAATAAATAAGGTTGCACAATAATATTGGTAAATTGTAAGTAAATGCCATTCATTTAATAAAAAATAAAGAATATCTCTTATTAAATATTCCGATTTCTTCTAAATCAAAATTTTATTTGGTAAGAAAGTCATTTATTTAAGTATTAAACATTTACTATGTGAAGACTACTGTGTTAAACACTGGCCAATATACACAGTGTAGATACATAATGCTCTGAGTCCTCATTAAACTTGCAATTTAGCAGATAGATGAGACACCAACACAGAGGTATAATAGACATCATTATAGATATGCATTAGAGAGTTGCAAAATATAGCACTATTTGAAATATGATGTTTCCAACTGGGAATAACCATATTAATTAGAATGTTACAATTCATAACCTACCATAAACTACAAAGGAATTGTAAAATTTGTACAATTCCAACCACACACACACACACACACACACACACACACACACACATATATATGTATAGACACATTCACATATATATTTATATAAAATATATATGTAGTTCTAAATAATGATTTTACTTAAAAAACTTTAATCAGATCTTTTATAATTTAAAAAAATACATAAAAAGGCAATGATTTAATTTAAAAGAACAGAAGGGAAAACTTTAAACAAATCCTTTCTAATCAAAAATATATAAAAAAGCAACTGGTAATTGCCTTGTTAACTATTACAGGAAAAGACCAATTTTCTCTTCACAGACTCTACTTACTGTTTTATAATTAAGGTCTCTACAATGATATAAATGTAAACTTAAAATATTATTAATCCTACAATTAGCTACTATTAATTCTACAACAGGAAAGGCTTCTTGAAAGAGGTATTATTCAAGCTGTACTTTAACCTCCTGAAATCCTTTCTTGTTTATTTTGTGGTTATATTTGTCTAATTCCAAGAGGGGGAGTTGTAGTCCCCCAGTAATATAGTTTTGTTATCTATTTCTTTCTGCAACTGACTTCTCTAAGAATTTGGATGGTGTACCATTTGGTGAATATATGTTTAGTATTGATATTATTTCATGATCTTTGATATCTTTAACAGGTTAGAGCTTCCTTCTTTATCTCATTCAATTAGAACTATTATTGGTTTTGCTTTGTTTGAGATCAGAATTGCTATCCCTGTTTATTTTTTGTTTCAACTGAAGCATAATACATTCTTCTGAAGCCTTTACCATTAATTTGTGTGTATATCCCTGTTTCAAATAAATTTCCTATAAACTATATGTCATAGGATTCTGGTTTATAATTCAATCAGCTGTTTCCATTTTATGGGAGAGTTCATCTCATTCACATTCACAGTTATGATTACCAGTTGTGTATTTCCCTCTATCCTATTTTCTCCTCTTTTTGTTCCTTTCTCTTTCCACCCTGTTCCTCCTTGATGCTGTTTTGTTTCTGACTAATCCCTTCCTCAACCTGCCTTCCTTTCTATCACACTCTCCTCCCTTCTCTTAGCCCTTTTTCCTATTGTTTCTGCCCTCTCTCTAGCCAACTATCCTTTTCTTTCTCCATTCTCTTCCTGCTTCCCTACAGGGTAAGAGAAAATTTTATCCCCAATTTGATTCGATTAAGCTCATTCCTCTCCCTTCTTTTCCCTCTATTTTTGTGCCTCTTCATGTGATCTAATGTATCCCATTTTACCTCCCTTTCCCCTTCCTCCAGTAAAATTATTTTTCCACCCCTTAATGCTTTTTTTAAAATATCATCACATCAGTCAATTTATATTTATAACCTGTGTCTGTGTATGCCCCTTCCAATTTCCCTAATAAAAGGTATCATTCTCAAGAGTAACAAGTATTGTCTTCCCATATAGAAAGGTAAACAGTTAAACCCTTAATTAATATTTTTTCTTTCCTGTTTATCTTTTTATGCTTCTCTTGAATTTCTTATTTGAAGAAGAAATTATCTGCTTAGCTCTGTGTCTTTTCATTAGAAATAATTGAAAATTTTCTATTTCATTGAAAGCACACTTGAGCTGATCTTTAAAGGATGTATGTAAGGCAAATAATCAAGGAAAGGCATTCCAAATATTCTATTATAATATTATTGATGATTGATGATGATAATGGTGATATTTATTCAGCACTTTAAGTTTGCAAAGTATATCAGATACATTATATGATTTGTTGCTTATGACAACTCTTTGAGGTAATTACTATAGCAAATTTCATCCTCATTTTACAGATGAGAAAACTGAGGTTCAATAAGATTCAGTGATGTGTCCATGGTCAAGCAACTACTAAATGATTTTACATGCCAACCCCTTCAAAAATGAGGCTTCATACCTTTTAAGTCTTTTCTTTATTCACACACACACACACACACACACACACACACACACATACACACTCTTTTCTTTATTCTCCCACATGCACACATACTCTATGATTCAGTGACACTGGTCTAATTTCTTCTTGTATAGGACATTCTATATCCCAATCTTTTGCCTTCTTACTAGCTTTCCACCATGTTTCAACTATTCTTTCTTCTTATCTTTATATCTTTCCTTATACCCAACACAATTCATATCCCACCTTCTCTAGGATATCTTTGTAGTTTCTTCCTTCCTTATCTCTGGTGCTAAACCCTTCCCTCTGAGATTGCTCCAATTTATGCTGTCTATATCTTTTATATACAGTTATTTACATGTGACAGCTCTCATTGAAATGTGAGCTGATTAAGGGCAGAAATTGTTTGTGCCTTCCTTTCTATCTCTAGTATTTAGCATAGGGAACTGGTACATAATAAGCATAAAAAATAGTTGTTTATTGCCTTTCTGCTCATTGTTGCAGCAGTTCTATATCATCATATAGAACTGGTATCATGATCAGTAGAAAAATCACTGAATATGAAGTCCTATAAGCTAAATTGGAATCCTTGACTCTGCTACCTACTACTCACTTAGAATCCTGGAAAAATCATCTAATTTTTCCTCAACTTCAGAAGACAGTTCAGTAACATGAGAAGTATTTCCTTCTCATCCCTTTCTTCATCTCACAATCTACTAACCTTTCTTGTTTTACTCTAGTGTTAATGATCAAATCATTATTTTCTGTACATACTCTTGATATAATTCCCTCTATCCTCCTCTAGCAGGCTGCTCCTATATTATTTCCATCCTTCTTATATCAAATCCTGTTAAGTCCAAGCTAGCTCCCTGGAGGCCTCAGTATTAGCCAGAGTCAGGATAAGTACAAGTCCTTGGTCTTTAGGGGGAGAAATGAAAGAAACAGGCAAACTGCCAGGAGTTTGTATCAAATATTTCTTCTCAATTCTGGAGTCCAGAATCTCCATTTTTCTCCTCCTTGTCCTGCCACCAAATGACTCTGGCCTGTCTCACCCCACCCTCTAATCATTGCCCACGATTATCTTAACACAAACATTGAGCCATCATCAACTGTGAGAAGAGCCATTTATCCAAACATATGCTAATAGAATCATTGTCACATATTGAATAGGTAATTAGCCTTAAGTGCTGGGTTGTCTGATTCAAGTACACCTTTTCATAGTTTCAGCTCTTTATATCTCCCATTTCTTTTGTTTTAGAACACAGGTGGTCATGCCATCCCTGACTTCTCAGGGAGGTGGGAACCCCCAAAAGAAGGAGATCATACCCCCCCCCGCCAACTTCTCAGGAAGGGAGATGAAAGCACTAAAAAGGAGATGATGACATCCTCCCTGACTTCTCAGGAAGAGAGATGAAAAACACCAAAGGGAAGTGAGGAGTCAAGCCAGATAGTTAGCAGGTTTCTTGGCTGCAGGGTCCTTCTAGAAACAGATATATACAAACCCATCAGCATGGGAGGTATTACACAAGCACATAGCAATAAAGCACAGGCTAGCAGTGATGACTCTCCCCAAAGCCGATGCAGGCTCAATGTGGTGTAACAAACATGAATTGTACATGCAAGTAGCAATATAACAAACAATATGAATCAACATGGTGTTGTAAAAGATTTCCAGAAGTCCTAGGAGGGTATGTAAATAACAATCACACGTATGCCTCCTTCAGCAGCCAAGAGAGAGTTAGAACCAATCTATTGTCTATTACTTCATATGTCAGGGAATCCAGTGATTCCTGCAGATTTTGAAGTCTTGCAACAGTCTTATCATATCTCAGAGAATCCAATGATTTCTGAGGTTTTCAAGTCCTACAACAATCTTATCATGTCTCAGGGATTCCAATGATTCCTGTGGGTTTTGAAGTCCTGCGTCACTCTTATTAACAATTTTTGATGTCCATGAGTCATTTGCCATAACTGCCATGCTCTTTCAGTGGTGGGCATAATCAACGATGGAACCACTCCATGTTTCTTGGGTCTTTACCTTTATTTCAAGGATCTGTTCCATCTCTCTCCTATGGACAAGGTGAATATGGCTTGTTGGTACCCATCTGATTCCTTCTCCATTTATAGAGGTACAAGCAGACCCTTTTTCCCAAGAAGTTAACCTATCTTGTCACTTCCATTTACCACTTTCTGGATCTCTCCACATCACCTGGTAATTATCTAAAGATAGCGGAGCTGCTCATACTGGACACTGCCCTTCTTCTAGATTATAAAACCTGTCTGCCAGAGCCAGTGCATCTTTGTCAAAAAATCAAGAAGTTAATAGTATAAAGAGCTAAATTTAGAAGTTCTCTAGGGTTACCTGTGGCTCCCCCTTTCTTTTGTTATTGATAGAGTATCTTAATGTCTCTGTTTCTTCTCTCTACTATTGCCTGTGCTTGAAAATTAAAGAGTATGCCAGTAGTGTATAAAATCTTATACTGTGCATAAAAGTGTGCAAAATGTTTAGAAGTATATGCAGGTCCATTATCTGTTTTTATTGCTTATGGCATACTCTTAATTGCAAATGCTTGTATAAGGAATTCAGTGACCACTTGGGCTGTCTCTTTTGCTGCTGGTATTGCAAAAGTAAATCCTGAAAAGGTGTCTACTATTAAAAAAAGACGACCAAAAAATTTATAATGGATCACATCCATTTGCCAAATTTCATTGAGTCTCAAATCACGTACATTCTTCCCTAGAGGGAGAGTAGGAGTGTGGAAAGGAAGGCAAGCTATACAGGTTTTTATTGTGCTCCTAGCTTCCTCTTTTGTTATCCCAAATTGCAAATGTAAAACTCGAGCGGCCTGATGATATTTAGAATGAGATTCTTGGGCTTCCTGAAATAAAGGAGTATTGGCCAACAAAGTTAGAAAGCTATCTGCCTTTGAATTACCATCAAAAATAGGACCTGGAAGTCCACTATGAGAGTGGACATGCAAGATATAAATCTTACCTGGATGCTTTTTCACTTGCTCTTGAATTCCTTAAAGAGATGATATATATTGGAAGCTACCAATTTTATTTGGGCTGTGGCAATTCTTTGTACCACATCTACCAAATAGGAAGAATCAAATATTATATTTACATCTCCTGGATAATAAGAGCTAGAATGATTGCATATAATTCATTCTGCTGAGTGGAATGAAAAGGAGTTCTGATTACTCTCTTTATAGTTAAGTTATGAGAGTATACAGCACAAATATTATGTTTGATTGTATCTGTAAAGATAGTTGGTCCTTTAAGAGGAATTTTAGAAACCTTTTCTTCAAGAATCCATTGCCAATTATGTAATAGTCTGGTTATCTTTAATGGAGACCTGTGTGTATAATTTGGAGCTGTGGCCAATAAAATTTGCCACTCTGGGATGGTTTCACAGCATACATTAATTTGTGTGTTAGTATAAAAGATGTCTATTTTGTCAAGTCTTATCCCAGATAATTGTACTGCTTCCTTAATGGCCTTTAATAAAATTCTAGTCACAAGCACTGAGTAAGGAGTAAGGCTTTGTTCTAGTTGTGTGATAGAGTGGGTGAACTCTATCACACTGTTTCCTTGATGAAGGACTGCTCTGGGTGCCTCAATAACCATACTATTATACAATTCTTTCCTATTTAATGGCTTCTTTCCTGCTGACTAAAAATATGTTTATTTTCTCCACATTAAAAAATAAACCTTACTGGATCCTGCCATTCCAATATGCTACCATCCTATCTCTCCTTTTTTTTCTCAACTATACTCTTTGAAAAGGATGCATATCCTTGTTGCCTCTATTTCTTATCCTTTCTCTCTCTTCTAAATCACCTCTCTACTGATTTTGCTACTTCCTTTCTCTTCTAAAATTTATTAATTGTCTTTTGATTGCCAAATCTCAATTCACAACCTTTTGACCTATTTGCAGCATTTAATATTGTTGAAAACATTTTCTCCTGCATACTAATTACTCTATGGATTGTGACAGAACATTGTTTTATGGTTCCTCTGGTACTTATCTGCCATATCTCCTAACTACAAATGTGCTCCAAGGCTCTGTCCTATGTACTGTTTTCTTTATTTTTGTATTCTCTGATTTGGCAGCTTCATTAGGTCCTATGAGTTCAATTATCATCTCTATCATTTCTCTTCTTAGCTCCTGTCCCACATCACCACTGGCCTAGTTGCCACTTTTAGTTATGTTTTCCATAAGCATATCAGATGATTCATGTCCAAAACAAAATTCATTAACTTTACCTTAAAACACATTTCTCATTAGCACTTCCCTATTGTATGTGAAGATTCCACCATTTCTTATTACCTAGGTTCACAATTTTAGCATCATCCTTGTTTCATCTTTCATCTCTAATTAATATACAATTAATTGCCAAATCTTGTTGGTTCTTTCTCCATATCTCTTATACACAGCCCCTTCTCTTCACTAACCTTTACCTTAGGCTTTCATTATCTCTAGACCATGTCAATTGCCTCCTATTTTGTCTCCCTTCTCAAGCCTCACCATATTACTACAACTTTTACATAGCTGTCAAAGTGATTTTCCTAAAGCATAGATCTGGACATATTGGCTCCCTATGCAATAACATATTGCCTATTATCATTATATTATTAGAATTGAATATAAACTTCTGTTTATCATGAACAGTTTTTCATCTTATTGGAGAGGGAGAGAAACAGAAATAGAGAGAGAATTCCCTCGTGTTTATTTTGTGCATTGCACATACACCATGTCTCTTTATATGTATGTTGTTTCCCCTAATTACAGTAAAATTCTTAAGGACATGAACTGTTTAGATTCTATCTCTTATCCCTGGTATCTACCACAATGCCTGACATATAGTAATCACTTAATAAATGTGAATGTATCAACTAATTGATTTAGGAGATTGGACTAAATAATCTCCATGGTCTCTTTCAGCTGAACATACAGATAATCAATATATTGGATACATCTGGAGTCATAGATAGTTTGGAATAATAAGTCAAAACTGATATCATAAAATTTAATGGGGTTAAGTATAAAATAAAAAGAAAATAAACTGAACATGTACCTAATAAGGAAGACCTGCTTAGGGAACAATTTTGTGAAGCTGTTAATGATTATACGCTCAATGAGTCAGCTTTATGCCCTAGAACCCAGAAACCCAAACTTGAGCTTTAATTGAATTGAAAAACAGTGATCAAAATAAAGGATATAAAAATTCTACTGTAATTTACTCTAGTTGAACCATAGTTGCTGATTTATTTCTTTTAGTTTTAAGTGTCACATTTTAAGTAGGATACTCACAAGGTGGAGTGCACCCAGAAGAAATGAAACTAGAATGGTGAAAAGATTTAAAACACAAAAATATCAGTGTTTTTTTTTTAAACTGGCATGTTTAGCTTGGAGAAGACAAGATTTCAGATAGACATAAAAATTGCCTTTGACAATGGGACAGATTGTCAAGAAAAGGAGCATAGTATGGCCATTGTGGGTTTTTTTTTTTTTTTTAGTGTATTTGCTTGCTAAGCAGCCAAAACTTTGATTTAGGAAGAATGTATTCAGATAATATGACATAACATAAACATTTGATCAAAATACTAGACTTTAGTAGAATGTGCCATGTTAATATGGGGGTTAGAAGTTGTGCTGAATTAAATGCCACAACAAGGACATACAGTCTTATACTAAAAGTTTGCCCAAGCAAAGTGTTCTTCTCTATTTTTGGGGGGAGGGTTAAGAGAGGAGTGAAAATGGAACAGATGTTGCAAGGAGGAGAATTGTGCCTTGTTGTTTTGCTAATGTAATGTATAACATCTGGTCCACCTGCTGCTGTATGCCAGAGATCAGCATCAGACATTGAATCTAGATTTCTGATTAAAATGTAATGTGTAGTCGCTTTAAAAACTAAATTCTTTGGGGGAAAGTTAATGACAATCAAGCTTGTTAAGACCAGTCAATAAAGAAGCAGCTTCTTTAATTCTGAAGCAATAAACAGATGGCCTCACAGTGTTATTTGAAATGCCTTCACAAGCCCATGAACAAGGAACACTTTTTTTCCTTTGTAATTTTGGAAATGATTGCTGTGCTTTTTCCCAAAAAAAATTTATTCTCTAGTGTTAAAATTGTATTTTTTTGTGCCTTTGTCATTCAACCCCTGACATTTGATTAAAAACAAAGACATTATAAGTAAGTAATAGATCAGTGTACAGATTACATTTTTTTTAATTTCCCCAATTGTGGATCTTATGACCCAGTGAAATGTTCATTGTTCTGGGAGAAATCAGTCCTTGCTCTGACCTTGGCACTAACTTCTGTCTTGGCCAAAAGTAAGTTACTTATCCAATCTTTGTTACAGTTTGATGTTCTATAGAAATAACAGTCTAGATTATGAGTTTATGAGATCCTATTTTGTTCTTAATTCTATGATTCTATGATCCTAATTATCTCAAGACATGACTGTTTTCATCTAAGTTCTCCATGTTAAAACATATATATTTTATTGCATTATATTTGAAGTCTTTCACAAAAGTCTCACATACAAATATATGTAAGTAGACAAATATGTATATGAATATATGTATATAAATATGTATATAAATTATGTATATAGATGTGGATACTTACATATCCACTGTCCTACAATTTATCTCTAACTGCTTGCCTTATCAGTATCTCAAATTCAACATTTTTTCTTTTCTTCATTTCTCATATATAGTCAATTAATAAATCATCTCTTGTATCTGTCTTTTACATTCTCACTGCCACTCTGTTATAATAGGACTTCATAAGATCCCACTTGCACTCTTATTAAAGTTTCTTTATATGCCTCTTCTCACTCCTCTGATCATCCTTGATTCCATTGCCTTCATAATCTTGCTTCTACATAGATATGGTCATGTAATTTCTTTATTAAAACATACTCAGCAGTTCACTAGTGGCTAATGAGTGTAAGTCAAATTCTTCTGCCTGCTAATTAAGGACCTTTCCAAACCGAAATCATTCTATCTTCTCACCCTTAACTACTACCCTCAGTTGATTATGTAATCCAACAAGAGTGTACTATTCCCTATCTTCACAAATGCTTTGCAACCTCATGCCTTCATAACCTATGGAAAGTGATAAATATGCCTAATATTGAACAATAATAACCCTCCCCCCAAAATAAGATTAATTAAATGATCAGTTGTTAACATCAAGAACCCTTCAAAAATCAATTGTCTATGTTTTTATATCATCAACTCAGTGAACCATTCATTTTAGCAAAAGGGAAACTATAAGAATATACTATATATAACAGCAGAATTCCAATCTGAGCTATTTAAAGGTGTCAGCTCTGAATATTAGGAAAAGGACAGTGTAGAGCCTCAATTTCCATTTCTTAGAGAAGTTTAACCAATGCAAATTAGTTAGCAAAACAAAGAAGTCAAAAGTATACAGAAAAGCTTTATCAAATAATTATTTAAACTTTTTTTTTCCTGTAAATAGATGAAGCAGCCAAAAGAAACATTGATTTAGATTACAAGTTTACCTACAAACCAATATAGAAGATAAAAGATAACCTTTTATCTTTTTGGTATGTGGTGATTTTCTTCTTTTAAATATAATAGTTCTCTCTGCGGGAGAAGGTTTCTCAAGGAGATTTTCTGGAGGCAGCCTTAGTATCAGTTCAGATCAATAATTACCCCAAATGGAAACGAATGTGAACTATCTGCATTTTTGTTTTTCTTCCCGGGTTATTTATACCTTCTGAATCCAATTCTCCCTATGCAACAAGAGAACTGTTTGGTTCTGCAAACATATATTGTATCTAGGATATACTGCAACATATCCAACATATAAAGGACTGCTTGCCATCTAGGGGAGAGGGTGGAGGGAGGGAGGGGAAAAAAAATTGGAACAGAAATGAGTGCAAAGGATAATGTTGTAAAAAAAAAAATTACCCTGGCATGGATTCTGTCAATATAAAGTAATTATTAAATAAAAATAATTACCCCAAATGCAGCCAGCTGGTAAAAATACAAATGTTTATTTCTCCTTCCAAGTCTTGTCTCTTTCCTTGGGCCCGGATAGCTAGATTCTTAGAGGCCTATCTCTCTACTTGGTTCCAAGAGCTCCCTCCGAATGTCTCCAAATCCAAAGGTTTGTCCTTCAGTCTCTGCCTCTGCTTTCTTCAGCCTCCAGCCAGCACAAAGATGAATCTGTCTCTCTTGCCTTCTGAAGTAATTCTCTCCTGGCTCTAGCTCAACTCCGACTCATGGCTTCTTCTGCCTTGATGCTCTCCTCTCCATGTAATTTGGCTAAATTCTTGAACAACAGCAGTCTCATGAAACAATACAAATTAGTTGAAAAGTTAGACTACACTTATTTCATTGCATGAGTTCTGTCTAAACAGAACAATCCTCAAATTACTTATAAATCAAAATAGAAATCCCCCAAGTAGACATTAAATGAAATAGGTATTAAGATACTTCTGAAGTATCCTCTTATCCACAAGTTTTGTGAAACCAAGGCTATGGACTCCATCATACCAGTATTGAATGTATATGTACTATATAAGTATTAATCAGTGACTATTTGGGATAAGGAACAGCAAGCTACTAATAGACATAGAGAAAATACAAGAACATTTTTTGGAGCTCAGGCATTTTGAAATTCTTCAGGGATTTTTCAAGATATCTTTAAAAGAGGAAGATTCCAAATGAAGGATAACAGTCAGAGATAAGAATTATCCCTCACATTCTGCCAAGTGACCTTCATTAACTAGTGACATATCTGCCTTTTTAATCTTTATCAAAATATTTATAGGAATGTTTTATACATAAAGACATTTGAATAAATGGGCAAAAAAAGAAAATTTTCACAGACAATTTTTACCATAAATCATACCTTTATAGTTAATAACTATATAACCCTAGGCAAGTTACTTAACATCTCTGTGTTTTCAGTTTACTAGTGTTTAAAACGAATAGGTTGTACTTGTTGGGTTCTTTTTTTTTTTTAATTTTTTATTTAATAATTACATTATATTGACACTCGTTTCTGTTCCGATTTTTTTCCCCCTCCCTCCCTTCACCCCCTCCCCTAGATGGCAAGCAGTCCTTTATATGTTGGATATGTTGCAGTATATCCTAGATACAATATATGTTTGCAGAACCGAACAGTTCTCTTGTTGCGTAGGGAGAATTGGTTTCAGAAGGTATAAATAATCCGGGAAGAAAAACAAAAATGCAGATAGTTTACATTCGTTTCCCAGTGTTCTTTCTTTGGGTGTAGCTGCTTTTGTCCGTCATTTATCAATTGAAACTCAGGTCTCTTTGTCAAAGAAATCCACTTCCATCAAAATATGTCCTCATACAATATCGTTGTCGAAGTGTATAATGATCTCCTGGTTCTGCTCATTTCACTTAGCATCAGTTCATGTAAGTCTCGCCAGTCCTCTCTGTATTCATCCTGCTGGTCATTTCTTACAGAACAATAATATTCCATAACATTCATATACCACAATTTACCCAGCCATTCTCCAATTGATGGGCATCCATTCATTTTCCAGTTTCTAGCCACTACAAACAGGGCTGCTACAAACATTTTGGCACATACAGGTCCCTTTCCCTTCTTTAGTATTTCTTTGGGATATAAGCCCAATAGAAACACTGCTGGATCAAAGGGTATGCACAATTTGATAATTTTTTGGGCATAATTCCAGATTGCTCTCCAGAATGGTTGGATTCGTTCACAACTCCACCAACAATGCATTAGTGTCCCAGTTTTCCCGCATCCCCTCCAACATTCATCATTATTTTTTCCTGTCATCTTAGCCAATCTGACAGGTGTGTAGTGGTATCTCAGAGTTGTCTTAATTTGCATTTCTCTGATCAATAATGATTTGGAACACTCTTTCATATGAGTGGTAATAGTTTCAATCTCATCCTCTGAAAATTGTCTGTTCATATCCTTTGACCATTTATCAATTGGAGAATGGCTTGATTTCTTATAAATTTGAGTCAGTTCTCTATATATTTTGGAAATGAGGCCTTTATCAGAACCTTTAACTGTGAAAATGTTTTCCCAGTTTGTTGCTTCCCTTCTAATCTTGTTTGCATTAGTTTTATTTGTACAAAGGCTTTTTAATTTGATGTAATCGAAATTTTCTATTCTGTGATCAGTAATGGTCTCTAGTTCATCTTTGGTCACAAATTTCTTTCTCCTCCACAAGTCTGAGAGATAAACTATTCTATGTTCCTCTAATTTATTTATAGTCTCGTTCTTTATGCCTAGGTCATAGACCCATTTTGATCTTATCTTGGTATATGGTGTTAAGTGTGGGTCCATGCCTAATTTCTGCCATACTAATTTCCAATTATCCCAGCAGTTTTTATCAAATAATGAATTCTTTTCCCAGAAGTTAGGGGCTTTGGGTTTGTCAAACACTAGATTGCTATAATTGACTATTCTGTCTTGTGAGCCTAGCCTTTTCCACTGATCCACTAATCTATTTCTTAGCCAATACCAAATGGTTTGGGTGACTGCTGCTTTATAATATAATTTTAGATCAGGTACAGCTAGGCCACCTTCATTTGATTTTTTTTTCATTAATTCCCTTGAGATTCTCGACTTTTTATTGTTCCATATGAATTTTGTTGTTATTTTTTCTAGATCAATAAAATATTTTCTTGGAAGTCTGATTGGTATAGCACTAAATAAATAGATTAGTTTAGGGAGTATTGTCATCTTTATTATGTTCGCTCGGCCGATCCAAGAGCACTTAATATTTTTCCAATTATTTAAGTCTGACTTTATTTGTGTGGAGACTTTTTTATAATTTTGCTCATATAATTCCTGACTTTCCTTTGGTAGATAGATTCCCAAATATTTTATGGTATCAACAGTTATTCTGAATGGAATTTCTCTTTGTATCTCTTGCTGTTGGGTTTTGTTGGTGATGTATAAAAATGCTGAGGATTTATGGAGATTTATTTTGTAGCCAGCTACTTTGCTAAAATTATGAATTATTTCCAATAGCTTTTTGGTAGAATCTCTGGGGTTCTCTAGGTATACCATCATATCATCTGCAAAGAGTGATAGTTTGGTTTCCTCATTGCCTACTCTAATTCCTTTTATATCTTTCTCGACTCTTATTGCCGAGGCTAGTGTTTCTAATACGATATTAAATAATAATGGTGATAGTGGGCAACCTTGCTTCACTCCAGATCTTACTGGGAAAGGTTCCAGTTTTTCCCCATTGCATATGATGCTTACTGATGGTTTTAAATATATGCTCCTGACTATTTTAAGGAAAAGTCCATTTATTCCTATGCTCTCAAGTGTTTTTATTAGGAATGGATGTTGGATTTTATCAAATGCTTTTTCTGCATCTATTGAGATGATCATGTGGTTTTTGTTTGTTTGGTTATTGATATAGTCAATTATGCTAATAGTTTTCCTAATATTGAACCAGCCCTGCATTCCTGGTATAAATCCTACTTGGTCATAGTGTATTATCCTGATGACAATTTTCTGTAATCTTTTTGCTAATATTTTATTTAAGATTTTAGCATCAATATTCATTAGGGAGATTGGTCTATAATTTTCTTTCTCTGTTTTCAGCCTACCTGGTTTAGGTATCAGTACCATATCTGTGTCATAAAAGGAGTTTGGTAGGACTCCTTCAATCCCTATTTTTTCAAATAGTTTATATAACATTGGAGTTAATTGTTCTTTAAATGTTTGGTAGAATTCACATGTAAATCCATCTGGTCCTGGGGATTTTTTCTTAGGGAGTTGATTGATAGTTTGTTCTATTTCTTTTTCTGAGATGGGACTGTTTAGGATATTTACTTCTTCCTCTGTTAGTTTGGGCAAGCTGTATTTTTGGAGGTATTTTTCTATTTCATTTAAGTTGTCGAATTTATTGGCATAAAGTTGGGCAAAGTAACTCCTAATTATTGCTCTAATTTCCTCTTCGTTAGTGGTGAGTTCTCCCTTTTCATTTTTAAGACTAACAATTTGATTTTCCTCTTTCCTTTTTTTAATCAGATTTACTAAGGGTTTGTCTATTTTGTTGGTTTTTTCATAGAACCAACTCTTAGTTTTATTAATCAATTCAATAGTTTTTTTACTTTCAATTTTATTGATCTCACCTTTTACTTTTAGAATTTCAAGTTTAGTGTTTGACTGGGGGTTTTTAATTTGTTCCTTTTCTAGCATTTTTAATTGCAAACCCAATTCATTGACCTTCTCTTTCTCTATTTTATACAAATAGGCCTCTAGAGATATGAAATTTCCCCTTATTACCGCTTTGGCTGCATCCCATACATTTTGGTATGATGTCTCATTATTATCGTTTTCTTGGGTGAAGTTATTAATTATGTCTATGATTTGCTGTTTCACCCAATCATTCTTTAGTATGAGATTATTTAGTTTCCAATTATTTTTTGGTCTACTTCCCCCTGCTTTTTTGTTGAATGTAATTTTCATTGCATCGTGGTCTGAAAAGGATGCATTTACTATTTCTGCCTTACTACATTTGAGTTTGAGGTTTTTATGTCCTAATATATGGTCAATTTTTGTATAGGTTCCATGAACTGCTGAAAAGAAAGTGTATTCCTTTCTGTCTCCATTACATTTTCTCCAGAGATCTATCATATCTAACTTTTCTAGTATTCTATTTACCTCTTTGACTTCTTTCTTATTTATTTTGTGGTTTGATTTATCTAATTCTGAGAGTGCAAGGTTAAGATCTCCCACTATTATAGTTTTACTGTCTATTTCTTCTTGCAGCTCTCTTAGTTTCTCTTTTAAGAATTTAGATGCTACCCCACTTGGTGCATATATGTTTAATATAGATAGTGCTTCATTATCCATGCTACCCTTTAGCAAGATATAGTGTCCTTCCTTATCTCTTTTAATTAGGTCAATTTTTGCTTTAGCTTGATCTGAGATCAGGATGGCTACCCCTGCTTTTTTGACTTCACCTGAAGCATAGTAGATTTTGCTCCAACCTTTTACCTTTAACCTGCATGTATCTCCCCGCTTCAGGTGTGTTTCCTGTAAACAACATATTGTAGGATTCTGGCTTTTAATCCATTCTGCTAACTGCTTCCTCTTTATGGGGGAGTTTACCCCGTTCACATTTATGGTTAGAATGACCAATTCTGTATTACTTGCCATCTTGTTAACCCCGGTTTATGCTTTCCTCCCTTCTTTCCCCTTTCCCCCCCTTCCAAGTCTCACAGCCCTCCCTTTTTAGTGTCCCTCCCCCCGCCTTAGAGTTCCTCCCCCTATCTTACCCCTTTCCCTCCCAGTTCCCGTATTCCCTTCCGCTTAGCTTATTCCTTCCCTTTCCACTTTTCCCTTCTCACTTTTCAATGAGATGGGAGAAGTTTCACCATAGATTGAATATGTCTTAAGATTTTTCACTTAAAGCCAATTCTGAAGGCAGTAAGATACTCACTATATTCATCCCCCTCCATTCTTTCTCTCAGATATAATAGGTTTCCTATGCCTCTTCATGAGATGTACTACCCCCACTTTACCCTTTTTCTGGTACAATGTCCTTTCCACATCAATTTCTAGAACAAGGTATACATGTATTCTTTATACATCTATATAGTCAAAATATAGTTCCCAAGATTAATCTTTACCTTTTTAGATTTCTCTTGAGTTCTATATTTGTAGATCAAACTTTTTGTTAAGTTCTGGTTTTTTCATCAGAAATAGATGAAATTCGCTTACTTCGTTGAATGTCCATCTTCTTCCCTGGAAAAAGATGCTCATTCTCGCTGGGTAAGTTATTTTTGGTTGCATACCAAGTTCCTTAGCCTTTCGGAATATCATATTCCAGGCCCTTCGATCTTTTAATGTGGATGCTGCCAGATCCTGGGTGATCCTTATTGTGGCTCCTTGATACTTGAATTGGGTTTTTCTAGCCGCTTGCAATATTTTTTCTTTCATCTGAGGGTTCTGGCATTTGGCCACTATATTCCTTGGTGTTTTGATTTTAGGATCCCTTTCAGTGGGTGATCGATGAATCCTTTCAATGTTTATTTTTCCCTCTGTTCCTATGACTTCTGGGCAGTTCTCTTTGATAATTTCCTGGAAGACAGTGTCCAGGCTCTTTTTTTCATCATGTTTTTCTGGGAGTCCAATGATTCTCAGATTGTCTCTCCTGGATCTGTTTTCCAGGTCTGTTGTCTTCCCCAGAAGGTATTTCACATTTTTCTCCATTGTTTGATTTTTTTGGATTTGCTTGACTGATTCTTCTTGTCTCCTCGAGTCATTCAATTCCACTTGTTCAATTCTGATTTTCAGTGAAGTATTCTCTTCACTCACTTTTTTAAAATCTTTCTCTAATTGTCCAATTGAGTTCTTTTGTTCTGTGGAATTTTTTTCCATTTCGCCAATTTTGTTTTTTAGAGAGCTGTTTTCTGTTTCCAGTTCACTAATCCTATTTTTCAAGGATTTTACTTCTTTATCCACTCTCTCTTTAACTTTCTCCAGGCTCTTTTGCCAAGCCTCCCTCTCCTTTTCCCAATCCTCACTCTGCTTTCCCCATTTTTCTTCTAGCTCCCTTGTGAGAGCCTTTTTAATCACTTCTATGAGGTTCATCTGTGCTGAGGAACAGACAATCTCCTCCTTTGGGGATTCACCTGGGGACTGCCTGTTTTTAGTCTCCTCAGGATTTAGAGTCTGCTCTCTATCTGTATAGAAGCTGTCAAGGGTTAAAGTCCTCTTCAGCTTCTTGCTCATTCTGTCTATTAATCAGAGACAAACTACCAAAGAAAAACAGAAAAAACTGGAGTCTTTCTTTGGTGGGGGGCTGGGTGTGTTATCGAGCTTCCTCTACAGACTGCAGGGGGCAGCAGTGAGGCACTAGCAGGACTGTGCTGTGCCTGCGCTCTGAGATCCCAAAGCGTGCTGAGTCACTGAGGGGGGGGAAGGGGGGGACGGCCAGGTCCTGAGAGACTCCAGCTATTTGGGGTTGTATTCTTCAGCCCCGGTGTTTTTAGCTTCTCTGCTGGGCTTGCTGCCGGAGGAAAGTATCCAAACCTGTAGCGAAGCTCTCCCCGCAGAGACGGCTGCGATCACTCTCCACCCCCTCTCCAGTCTGCTCCTGTGCCCTCACTGCCGCTGCCCGCCGCCTGCGCCCGATCTAAAACCGCCCCAGCCCTCCAGTAAAGACAGACCTTTCTTGGCGGATCTCAAGGATGGCTTCTCTTGGTAACTATTTGTGGGTTTTTTTCAGTCAAGCATTGATTCAGAGGCTTGTAATGAAATGGATAGTGAGAGAAAGCATGGAGCTTATGCAGCTGTGAGCCTCCTCTCCGCCATCTTAACCGGAAGTCCCCACTTGTTGGGTTCTGACGTCCCTTCAGCTCTTCCAGATCTGTGACCCAGTGATCCTATGATTTATAGTTACAGAATTGAATGAAAAATATTAGAATAATGTTTAAAAATTGACTCAGAGAAATAAAATATATCCTTAAAATCTCTTCTTTCACAAGGCATCCCACACATATGTTAAAATCATATAAAGTTCTATGATACATTTGACTAAAACATCTAGATCTGCTATCCTGTGACAAAGACAATTTAGTGATTATTGAATTAGGAAACATAAAAAGGTAGATATGTTCATGCTAAATTTTTATCCATGCCATGGAAAATGTTCACAAGAATCCAAATGGAAGAATCTTTTATTGATCGAGAGCTTTTGAAATGCTACTAATCATAGCTGAAACCATGGAAGATTGGGATTACTAGCTACAGTAGAAAAAAAAAAACTAAATGTAATATTTAGATTACAACTTCAAGTTGGATGGATAGTCATTAAGTTAATGCATTTTGTAATGCAGAATTGTAAATTCTGAATAATCTTTGCAGTGAGACATTGATATGGGTCTTGAGGTGAACAATAATAAGTGATTGTGTTGTGTCACACTTGAAAGTAATATAACTTCCAGGAATGATAGCTACCTGAATCAGCACAGGAACCCAGGTTGAAACCAAACAAAGCTAACCACTCTACCCAAAATGCAGCAAGGAAGGAGTCTGACCTGGGCACAAAACCATAGTTCAAGGATTAAAGATAAAGAGATGTCTAAAACAAGCAAAATACTGACCATGACAAAAAGTTGTTACATATTTCAGAAATGTCCAAAAATTTTACCCAGAATAATGTCTTCTTAAGAAAAGAAAGTGATAAATCTTACCTAAGAAAAGGAATTCTTGAATGCTAGAAAAGACTAAGCAGAAATCAATGGTTCCATAAGACAGTAAAAAAATAAAAACAAAATCAAAAGATTGAAAAATAGGAAAATGTAATATAATTAATGTTAAATACAAAACAACCTAAAAATTGATATCCTAATAATTATTGGACACACTGAAAACTTATTTTAAAAAAAAGAAAACCTGAATGCTATATTTCTTTTTAATTTTATTTTATTCTGAACTTAAAACATAAAATAAGCATTTCATAACACAGTGGAATAGAAAAAAAAATGATTGTGCATGAAACTGCAAATCTATTTTGTACAATTTACATTACACATAATAAATTATAAAATGATATATAATATTACAATATCTAAAGCATTACTTAAATATATAATAATCATCTAACTCTTTTTTTCCTTTGTCCTTTCCTCCCTTCCCTCTCCCCTGCCTAGGATATGGTTACTATTAGAAACAGATATTTATGTTTATGTAAAAAGCCCCAAACAAAAAGTCCTAAGATTTAGTCATAGCCAAAATCCAAAGATTTTAATGTTAAAAAAAAAAACAAGCATCAAGGGAAAAAAAAGAAATTCAAGTACCAAAAAAATCACTTTTATTAATACACATGATCTCACATCTTCTATTAAAAGTGAAAGAAAATCTTGAAATACAATATCCTCAAAGGCAAAATATGTTTATAATTACAAACAATTTGCCCCAATAAGCTGTAGTACTACAGAGAGGGAAATAATCTTCAAATGGAAAAGATTTTCATTTTTTCCTGGTGAAAAAATCAAAATCAAATAGGAATTGTAAAGTGCAAGCACAGTAATCAAGAAAAACTGCAAAAGGTAAATTTATCTGAGAAATTGGATCAGGCTATATGATGTGGTTTGGTGATAATATTTTAACGGGGGACAAAAAAGAAGTATCCTATTAGACATTCAAAACTTAAATGTCTCCAAAGTACATTTAGAACATTTATAAAAGGAAAGAAAGCGGATTTGAAAAGCTGTGACTTGCCTAAGATCATTTGGTAGCAAAACCACAATTCAAACTAGAAGCTCCTAACTTTAAGTCCTTCATCCTATTCAAAGTACATTACTGCCACTCTCTTCTCAAATGAAGTACTCACTGAAGCACAACAATACTATTGTTCTTCCATGGCTGGCTTTGTCACAATCCCCACAGATTTTGCCCCTCATCACTAAAATACATGTCCTGCTGACCACTGCCTTTTAGATTCCTAAGCTTTCAGGACTCAATTTGTACCACTTCCTATATAAAGCTTTTCCTGCCCCGCCCCCATCTCCTTCATCCTTTCAAGTCTTTTGTGTACTTACATTTATAGATATTTGTTGGAACCTTTACAAACTGTTAAGTCATTAGAGTTGATAGACAATAATTATCTAATTTAGCATCGTTCAGTATCATTGATCTGATCTTACAAGGAGATGTTTTGGGCCAGAACCTGAAACAAGGTACTAAGTACAGCTAATTGATACAATGCTTGTGTTCACACCTTTAGAGAGCTCATATAAGCAAGAAATATTCAAATACTCATTGGAGTTCACAAATATGGGAGATTCACAAAGTAAACTTTGTAACTTTGTGAATTCACACCTCCCTTAGGTGTGCCTCCAGAAGGAGGAGTCAGTCTTTGGGAGATCATATATAAAAAGGTCCTTTGCTTACTTTGGAACATTGACTGGGGTCGGAGAAGAGCACTCTGGGTGGAAGCCCACAAGCCCTCTCTCCTAGGCAAGAGAGATTCATTCCATTTTCCACTTGGCTGGCTGGAAGCTGAAGAAAGCAGAGGCAGAAGCAAAGGACAATCTGCAAGAGCTCTTGGAACCAAGCAGAGAGATAGGCCTCAACTAACAAACGTTTACATTTTTACCAGCTGGCTGAATTTTGGGTGATTATTACTCTTAATTGAAACTAAGGCTGCCTTCAGAAAACCTCCCTGAGAAACCTGCTCTCTCCCAGAGAGAACTATTATTTTAAAGAAAAAAATAAAAAAAACTTCACAGATATTTTCCTTTTTCATTTTCCCACTACCAATTAGAATTTATGCTACTTAAAGAGACTTATTTTTGTCATTTTTATCCCCCATATATAATATAATGAACTTAGTAGATACTTAATAAATGTTTGTGGAATTGATTTCTCTCATCTCTTGATTCTCATCCCTTAATACTGCTCAGTTTGGTACAAAGAAAGATCAGTCATTTTAAAGTTTAGATATTTGGGTGGTAATTCCAATTTTTCACTTAACCAAATTTATTATTTTAATAAAATTATTTAACCTCTTTGGATTTCAATTTCTTTTTCCCTTCCAATTATCATGTTATGTGTTTTTACTACTGATTTACAATACTTGATAAGGTCGTGTAGGTAGTTTATTTTGCAGAGAACTTTAAATTCTTTTTAACTTAACATGCAAATATAAAATTCTTGATTTACAAGGAAAAATGGAAGATATACATAAAAGTGTAGGCCTTTTGTTGAATTCATACCCAGAAATCTCTCCAGCTTCAGAACCAAATTTTTCTCACAAGAAATATTGACACTAGTATATAAGCCAGAGGCAAGGAGAGAGCATTATGCCCTGGTGATGAGAATCCTGACTGCTAAGCACTGACACTGAGTAAATGCCAAGTTTAACTAAGGCTGAGAGAAGTAAAAATAAATCTTTCAGTATTAACTAATCCAAAATCAAATCTAGTGTACTCTGCTTCAAACAGAAAGTTCTTCAAATATGGTATTCTGTCAGTATGTGATATTGTATTTGTTCTCTTATGAAGGACTGTTTCAACCAGAAGTGGCAGGGAGATTTCTCAGACAGTGAAACAGGAACAGAGTTCCCAGGCACCTACTGATTGCCTCAAAGGGCAAGGACGAGAGAAGATGACAGAGTCTGCCTTCTTTGGGCCTTAAAGTCTAGGCAGCAGCAGAACCTGCTAGCCCCTCAGCCCATCCCAGGGGCAAACCAAGAGAAAGAAGTTATAGTGGGGCTATAAAAACCAAACTTAAGCCACTCACATTCCTTCACTAACTTGCTTCTTCTTCTGTCTTCCTGGGACAAGGCCAGAGCATAAGGAAAGCTTCCAGATTCAGACTTCCTTCCCCTAGGGAATAAGGAGAAAGAAAATTCTAACAAGTCCCAGATCCACATTCTGCCACCTTAAGAAGCCTACAAGTAGGAGGACCAGAGGAGAACAAGCAGAATCCTCAATCTCTGGGTGTTTTCCCAGGTTATATTAGGTGTTGGAAGCAATAAAAGGTATCTCTCCTAAGTTCCTGATACTTTCCCCCAGGGAGAAGTCAAGACTCCAAGGGGAACCAAAACAGTTCCTCTGTGAGTGGGCCAACAGATTTTGGGGCCAGGACACAAGCATAGATCCCATCTTCTTCTGACTCTAATTACAGGAGGAAGTTACAAGTGTAAACAAAGGGAAGGACAGCAAATGGGCTTCTAGGCCCTTCCCAGGGACTAGGTTAAAGTACAAGGAGGCTCTCAGAGCCCAAGAATGGTATATCCACCAGGTTTTGCCTCCTTTAGACACCCATAGACCCAAGTGCTCCAACAGAGGATAGCATTCATATATCTTCCATTTTTTTTTTCATTCCTTCAAAGCTTCACAGCTTTAGAGGCCTGGCAGGAGAGAGACAGGCCTGAGGAAAGAGAGAAAACAAACATATCCCAGATTCAGGCTTAATGAAAATAGTTGTTTCTGCCTCCATTCATGAAAAGGAAAATAATCAATCAGTGAAAAGGCATTTTAAGTGTTTGCTATGCTTAAAGAACTATGCTAAGAAGAATAGGAGAGTCTCACTTCTCAAAGACAGTCAAGTTATCATAGGAAGAGATAATAAAATAGGTTTTAGTTACAATTCAGATGGAAAATCTTAGATGTCTTTAATGGGAAGTGGCAAAGAAGTAATAATCTTCTTTAGTGCAATTTCCTTTGATAAATCTATATTTATATCTGATGTTGAATTATTCGAAAGTGCTAATGACTTTGGCATTTGAAACTTTTTTTCATGAGATTTTGGAAGTTAACTGCTGTGAAGATATTGGCTACCATACCTGAAGAAAAAGTTGTTGTCACAACTCCATAAAAGATTCTCCTCCAGCTAATGCTTACAGGCCTCAGTTATTCTGGAGACCATAGGAATACCCAAATGCCCAGGGCTATTTGGCTGTAAATTTGGGGTTATTTCCACTCGATTCTGAGAGGAGTGAAAAATAGTACCATCATGTTTTTCCATCTTCTAAGGCACAAAAGTATTTAGTATGGAAAGAGGAAGGGAGAAATAATTATGTTTTCTTTTGCCTTTATCATACCACAACTGAACTGCCTGATTTCAGGGCTAGTGTCAGCCTTTAGGAAGAACATTGAAAGCTAGAATATGTCCAAAGGAAGGTAACTAGAATAATATTGTTATGCCACAGTCTCTTTGAACTGTTCTACCTCAGTTTCCCTGCACTAGTTTCCCTTGTTGTCCTGAGTTTCCCTGAATTATTCTGCCTCAGTTTCCTTAACTGTTCTGCCTCAATCCCCTTTAGTTGTAAAACCTCCCTCTGGTTCATTAAGACTGAGGACCATTTGCTTTAAGGTTATAAATTGTCAATGTGAGGGTCAAGATGAGGGGGAGATCAGACTTCTTAGCTCCTAACTCCTTTTGCCTTCAAGAATTTATGACACTACCCCCTCTAGAATATTGCAAAAGATAAGACTGTCCCTGGATACCTCACTGACACCTTTACTTCTGTTAATTCAAGCATCCTGCCTCTGGCTTTTAGTAAGAATTTATAGCCTTCCCCCATCCTGACAGAACCAAATGGTTCTGTAAAGAAGTTTCCCGCTTCTTTTCCTTTCTTTGTTTGAAAAAAGATCTATAAAGACTTGGGATTCTCCCATTCATCACTGGATACTTTGAGACAAGAGTCCTGTCCAGTCAATTATACTCCCCACTTAATAAAATATTAAAAATTCTTTAATCTCTACCTTGCCTCAGTTTCTCCAGCAGTTTCTCTGGGGAAAGAGTGTTGCATGAGAATATGCAATAACTAGGGACAAATAAATAAAAGGAGGGTTTTATAAAGAAGATTCAAATTGAAGAGTAAGCAGAATTTTTCAACTCAGTAATACTATAATACTAAAATTCTGTGCTCTACTCTGATCACTCCCCATCTGAGTATTCTCTGGATTCCTTAGGTTTTCTAGGAATGGGAGCCAAGATGCCGGAGAAGACACACACGACTCTCTAAGCTACTATCATTCCCCTCATAACCAACTATTTAATTCTGCCTCAAAAATAGCTCTTCACTGCTTAAATTCATGAAGATTAGAAGCACTATAACTTACCAGATGAAGTCAATCCGGAAGATCGCCAGGAAAGGTTTGTCCCGAGGGGCCAGGAACAGACTAGCACAGGCAGTGAGAGACTAGCGTCCTGAGCAGACCAGGGGCAGGGGTGATTTCTGTGGCTAGAGAAGTTATAGAGACGACTCTGCTATAGGCTAACTGCTCTGCCTTGACTACAAAGCAGTAAACTGGCAGAGAGATTAAAGCCTAAAACAGAGGGTCCTCTAAAAAACACCAGAACCTAACGAGATCTGACTGTAACCCCTCAAACCCGGAAGTGACTCAGGCAGACTGTAACAACCCTGCAGCCACATCCCGCAGTTTGGGGCTTTTGCAGGGGCAGTTACTAATCTGCATGGCAGGGGGGCACAGCCTGGGCAGCCTCTAATCAGCAGAGTAGGGGGCTCGGCCTGGGGCAATAGAACTTCCCCAGCAGACTGTGCTTCCCAGGAAGACACATCTGGTCCCTGCAAATCCATTCACTGCTCAATTGCTAACACCCACAGCCCCAGGGCAGGCTTTGGCTTGGGGTAGTGAAACTCTCACTGCTCAGCATCTAGCCCCAGGGAAGTTGTTTTCTCACACAGTGGGGGGGGGAGGGGGGTTTGCAGGGCACTTTCCCAGGTGCACCCTGCAGGCCTGAGTTACTCCCGGGTGGGGAACTCTTTCCCAGAGCAATCCAGTACCTCCCTGCTTTTTGTAGCCGGCTGGCAGGACAGCTACCCGTCCATACACCTTTAACTGCTCTACAGAGGAAGCTGGTAACCTCCTGGCTCTGAAGGCAGACCCTACAGGCTTTAACAAAATGAGTAAAAAAATCAAAAGAATAATTGATAGTTTCGATACAGAAAGAGAACAGCTTTTCAACCCTGAAGAGACTGATAGCAGATAGTCTCCAGACAATTGTTGGTCCCCAATACAAAAGGCTCTCCTAGAAGAGACTATTAAAAACCTTAAAAGAGAACTAGAAGAAAAATGGGGAAAGGAAAGAGAAGCTATGCAAGAGAGCAACAACCCTAAAATGTGAATTGGAAAAGATAAAAAACTCCCAAGACATGCAGGGAAACAGAATTTGCAGAATGGAAAAAGAAAATAACTCACTTTAAAAAAAAAATTAGTGAAATGGAAAACAAATTCCATAGAGCAAAACAACTCAATTGGACATATACAAAAAGAGGTTAAAAAAAGCTAATGAAGAAACTAACTCACTAAAAATCAGAACTGAACAAATAGAAATGACTGATTCAGTGAGACATCAAGAATCAGTCAACCAAAACCAAAAAAATGAAAGATTGGAAAAAAATGTCAAATATTTACTTGAAAAAAACAACAGACCTGGAAAATACCGTGTTTCCCCAATAATAAGACCTATCCTTAAAATAAGCTCTCCCCTTACTGTGTAAGATTCCTCTAAAATAAGCCCTACCCTGAAAATAAGCCCTATTGAGAATGCTACTGTAGTGAAGGTGATCCCCTGTGCTACACACTACATTATGGTACCCTCTGTATGCACCGTCCTCCCCCTTCTCCCCCTCCCCGTGAAATACATGCCGTGCTCCAAGCTGCATCCAATCAGAGCTGAACCAGTGAGCGTGTCATCCTGTTCTTCTTCTTTTTTTTTTTTTTAAATAACTATTTATTGATAGAACCCATACCAGGGTAATTTTTTACAGCATTATCCCTTGCATTCACTTCTGTTCCGATTTTCCCCTCCCTCCCTCCACCCCTTCCCCAGATGGCAAGCAGTCCTTTACATGTTGAATAGATTACAGTATATCCTGGATACAATATATGTGTGCAGAACCGAACAGTTTTCTTGTTGCACAGGGAGAACTGAATTCAGAAGATATAAATAACTCGGGAAGAAAAACAAAATGCAAGCAGTTTATATTCATTTCTCAGTGCTCTTTCTTTGGGTGTAGCTGCTTCTGTCCATCCTTGATGTATTGAAACTGAATTAGCTCTTTTTATCGAAGAGATCCACTTCCATCAGAATACATCCTCAAACAGTATCATTGTTGAGCTATATAATGACTATATAACTATTCCTCAATAAGAAAAGATAAAGAAAAAGATTTCAAGGAAAAAAATCTGAAAAGACTTGTACAAATTAATGCAAAATGAAATGAGCAGAATCAGTAAAACATTGTATACAGTATGAACAACATTGTGTGAAGATCAACTATGTCTGACTGAACTTTTCTTGGTAACATATCCAATATAAGTACAAAGGACTCAAGAAGAAAAATTATGTCTATAACCAGATAAAGAATGATAGATCTGAATGCAGATCACAGCATATTTTTTCAGACTATTTTTTTCTTGTGTTTTTTCTTTTAATCTGTTTCTTTTTTCTATGTGGAAATATGTTTATATGATAGCATATGTATAAACTAGATCAAATTGTTTACCTTCTTTGGAAGGGGGTTCTGCTCATTTCATTTAGCATCAGTTCATGTAAGTCTCACCAGTCCTCTCTGTATTCATCCCTCTGGTCATTCCTTACAGAACAATAATATTCCATAACATTCATATACCACAATTTATTCAACCATTCTCCAATTGATGGGCATCCATTCATTTTCCAGCTTCCAGCCACTACAAACAGGGCTGCCACAAACATTTTGGCACATACAGGTCCCTTTCCCTTCTTTAGTATCTCTTTGGGGTATAAGCCCAGTAGAAACACTGCTAGATCAAAGCAACCTGTTCTTCCCCAGTGATTTGCTTGCTGGCGCCATTGAGAGCAATGCCGCGGAGGAGAACTGAGGCAGGACAACATAAAAACCCAGTATGTAAGTGGGAGTGAGGGGGCATGATGGAGGATAAAAGGGACATGATGGAGGATAAAAGAAGAACTCAGTGGGCATGATGGTAGATAAAAGAAGAACTCAGCCAACACTCACCACGCTAAAGAAATAAAGAACTTCCTTGCAGAGAGAAGAATAGATCAAGTAATGATTCCTGCAGGAATGATTGCCTATCTCCAGACCCTTGATATTGCAATAAACAAGCTATTCAAAGACCATTTGTGCATGGAAGTCAATGATTACATTGAAAATAGAATGGAAAGAAATCAGCATGGAAACTTTGTGAAGCCCTGTCTGCAAGAAGTCGTGACATGGGTGAAGAAGTCATGGGATAAAATTACTGACAGCTGTGTTGCCAAGGCACTACGAGCAGGTTACCTGGACAAGACATGTTCATTTAAAGAGAGCTTTATTGCTGGACATGACAGATTGGGTCCACTTCTTCTGAAGGAAATAGAGGCGCAAGACATCCAGGACAGAATTCAGGGTATGGACACTTATGACGATGTTGTTGAAGAAGATGACATGATCATTATTGAATAAAGGTACTTTTTTTGTTCACATTTACCTGTTTATTAAAATTGCTGTCAATGTTCATTAAAATAAGCCCTCCCCTGAAAAAAAGCCCTCTGGTGTTTTTCTGTCCAAAAAAATAAGACAGTGTCTTGTTATCAGGTAAACATGGTAGATCTAGGAGAGAGAACCTGAGGATCATTGGACTACCCAAAATTATGATTTAAAAAAGAGCCTAGATACTATTTTACAGGAAATCATCAAAGAGAACTGCCCAGAAGTAATAGAACCGGAAGGGAAAATAGGCGTTGAAAGAATTCATCCAACACCTTCTGGAAAAGACCCTAAAATAAAGACTCCGAGGAATATTGTGGCCAAACTTTAGAATTTTCAGACTAAAGAAAAAATTTTACAAGCAGCCAGGAAAAAATAGTTCAAATACCAAGATGCCACAATAAGGGTCACGCAAGATCTGGCTGCCTCAACATTAAAGGATCAAAAGGCCTGGAATCAGATATTACAAAAGGCAAAAGAGCTTGGAATGCAGCCAAGAATAAACTACCCAGCTAAGCTGAGTATTTTTTTTCCCATGGAAGAAAATGGACATTTAATGAAATAGAGGAATTCCATCTGTTTCTAAGGAAAAAACCAGAATTAAACAAAAAATTTGATCTCCAACAACAGGAATCAAGAGAAGTAGAAAAAGGTAAAAGGAACTCTTGAGAACTGTATTTCTGTTGTGGATATACATAAAAACTGTATGTATAATTTGATTTTACTGATATAACATTAAAAAAGGGAAGTAGAAATGAAAAGGGGAGAGTGTCAGAAAAAGAGAAGAGGGGAGATAAAAAGAGGGAAACTACATGTGACAGTGGGGCAAAGGAAACCTATCATATATGAGGGAACTTAGAGAGGGGGAGGAACATTGTGTGATTCCTACTCTCATCAGAGTTGGCTCAAAGAGGAAACAATTGACATGTTTGTTTTACAGAGATTCTTCTCTCACTTCATTAAAAAGTGGGAGAGGAAAAGGGAGAAGGAAAAAGAGTAAAAATGGAAGGGTACAAGAAAGGGGAAGGGATTCAAAGGGAGGAGGGAGAGATACTAAACAGGGAGAACTACATGACGTAAGTGGGACCAATAAGTTTAATACTAGGAAAAAAGGGAAGGAGGGCAAGAAAAAGAAAAGTATAATCTGGGGATATTAGGATGGCAGAAAATACAGAATTGGTTATTTTAACCGTAAATGTGAATGGGATGAACTCTCCCATAAAGAAGAGGCAGAGAGCAGACTGGATCAAAAGTCAGAACCCTACAATCTGTTGTTTACAGGAAACACATTTAAAACAGGGAGATACATACAGAGTAAAGGTAAAAGGCTGGAGCAGAATCTATTATGCTTCAGGTGAAGTCAAAAAAGCAGGGGTAGCCATCCTTATCTAAGATCAAGCAAAAGCAAAAATTGATCTAATTAAAAGAGATAAGGAAGGAAACTATATCTTGCTAAAGGGTACTATAGACTTAGGATTCCCTAAGACATAAAAAGATTTTTGCTGGACTTCCAAAACTTGGGGGAATCATTGGATTCCCTGATATGTGAAGCAATGGACAATAGATTGGTTTTAGACTATCTCTTGGCTGCTGAAGAAGATGTATGTGTGACTGCTGTTTACATACTCTCCTTCTAGGAATTCTGGCAATCTTTTATAACACAATGTTGATTCATATTGTTTGTTATACCGTTAATTGGGTGAATAATTCATGTTTGTTACACCACATCAAGCCTGCACTGACTGTGGGGAGAGTCATCACTAATAGCCTCTGCGTTGTTGCTATGTGCTTGTGTAACACTTCCCATGCTGATGGGTTTGTGCATAATAAGATCCTTGAGCCCAGAAACCTGCTAGCAACTCCCACTTCCCTTTGGTGCTTTTCATCTCCCTTCCTGAGATGTCAGGGAGAGCATGATTATCTCCTTTTTAGTGCTTTCACCTCCCTTCCTGAGAAGTCAGGGGGGTCGTGATCACCTCCTTTTCGGTGCTTTCACCTCCTTTCCTGAGAAGTCAGGGAGGATGTGATCACCTCCCCTTGGGGGCTCTGACCTCCCTGAGGAGTCAGGGATGGCATGATCACCTGTGTTCAAAAACAAAAGAAAGCGGGAGATGTAATGGGCTGAGGCTTGGGTTGATGCACTGAGGTCCCAAGCACATGAGGCTAAATAGTAATTGGACCATACTCTATTAATATATAATCTTGGAGAAAGAATGGCCCCGCCTACTCTTTGTGCAAGTCTTGATGTGTTGTATAGGAAATGACGATTCTGGTGGGTGGAGGGAGAGGAGTGAAGTATCAGTATTAAACATATATGCACCAAGTGGTATAGCATCTAACTTCCTAAAGGAGAAGTTAAGAGAGTTGCGAGAAGAAATAGACAGCAAAACTATAATAATGGGAGATCTCAATCTTGCACTCTCAGATTTAGATAAATCAAATCACAAAACAAATAAGAAAGAAATTAAAGAGGTAAATAAAATATTAGAAAAATTAGGTATGATAGCTCTCTGGAGGCAACTGAATGGTAACAGAAAGGAGTATACATTCTTCTCAGCAGTTCATGGAACCTACACAAAAATTGACCATATATTATGATATAAAGACCTCAAAATCAAATGCAGGAAGGCAGAAATAGTAAATGATTTCTTTCCAGATCACAATGCAATAAAAACTACATTCAACAAAAAGTTAGGTGTAAATAGACCAAAAAGTAATTGGAAACTAAATAATCTCATCTTAAAGAATGATTGGGTGAAACAGCAAATTGTAGACACAATTAATAATTTCACTCAAGATAATGACAACAGTGAGACTTCATATCAAAATTTATGGGATGCAGCCAAAGCGGTAATAAGGGGAAATTTTATATCCTTAGAGGCTTACTTGAATAAAATAGAGAAAGAGAAGATTAATGAATTGGGCCTGCAATTTAAAAGGCTAGAAAAAGACCAAATTAAAAAACCCCAATCAATTACTAAACTTGAAATTCTAAAATTAAAAGGAGAAATTAATAATATAAAAAGTAAAAAAAAAAAAAAAACTATTGAACTAATAAATAAAACTTAGAGTTGGTTTTATGAAAAAATCAATAAAATTGATAAACCTTTGGTAAATCTGATTAGAAAAAGGAGAGAGGGAAATCAAATTAGTAGTCTTAAAAATGAAAAGGGAGAACTTTCCACTGATGAAGAGGAAATTAAAGAAATTATAAGGGGCTACTTTGCCCAACTTTATGTCAATAAATGTTGATAACCTAAGTGAAATGGATGACTACCTCCAAAAATATAGGCTTCCCAGATTATCAGAGGAGGAAGTAAATTGCTTAAATAGTCCCATTTCAAAAAAAGAAATAGAACAAACTATTAATCAACTCCCTAAAAAAAAATCCCCGGGACCAGATGGATTTACATGTGAATTCTACCAAACATTCAAAGAACAATTAGCCCCAATGCTTTATAAACTATTTGAAAAAATAGGGAATGAAGGAGTCCTATCAAATTCCTTTTATGACACAGACATGGTACTGATACCTAAACCAGGTAGGTTGAAAACAGAGAAAGAAAATTATAGACTAATCTCCCTAATGAATATTGATGCTAAAATCTTAAATAAGATATTAGCAAAAAGACTACAGAAAATCATCCCCAGGATAATACACCATGATTAAGTAGGATTTATACCAGGAATGCATGGCTTGTTCAATATTAGGAAAACTATCAGTATAATTGGCCATATTAATAATGAAATTAACAAAAACCATATGATCCTCTCAATAGATGCATAAAAAGCATTTGATAAAATCCAACATCCATTCCTATTAAAAACTCTTGAGAGTATAGGAATAAATGGACTTTTCCTTAAAATAATCAGTAGCATCTATTTAAAACCAGCAGTAAGCATCATATATAACAGGAATAAACTGCAACCATTCCCAATAAGATCAGGAGTGAAACAAGGTTGCCCACTATCACCGTTACTATTTAATATTGTATTAGAAATGCTAGCTTTAGCAATAAGAGTTGAAAAAGAGATTAAAGGAATAAGAATAGGCAATGAGGAAACCAAATTATCACTCTTTGCTGATGATATGATGGTATACTTAGAGAACCCCAGAGACTCTACTAAAAAGTTATTAGAAACAATCCACACCTTCAGCAAAGTTGCAGGATACAAAATAAACCCACATAAGTCATCAGCATTCTTACATATCACCAACAAAACCCAACAGTTAGAGTTACAAAAAAAATTCCATTTAAAATAACTACTGATTGTATAAAATATTTAGGAATCTATCTGCCAAGGGAAAATCAGAAACTTTATGAGCAAAACTACAAAACACTTTCCACACAAATTAAGTCTGATCTAACCAACTGGAAAAATATTAAATGCTCTTGGATTGGGTGAGCAAATATAATAAAGATGACAATACTACCTAAATTAATCTATTTATTTAGCGCTATACCAATCAGACTCCCAAAAAACTACTTTGATGAACTAGAAAAAATAACAATAAAGTTCATATGGAAAAACAAAAAGTCAAAAATTTCAAGGGAATTAATGAAAAAAAAAATCAAATGAAGGTGGCCTAGCTGTACCAGATCTAAAATTATATTATAAAGCAGCAGTTACTAAAACCATCTGGTATTGGCTAAGAAATAGACCAGTTGATCAATGGAATAGGTTAGGTTCAAAAGACAAAACAGCCAATAACTTTAAAAATATAGTGTTTGGAAAAACCCAAAGACCCCAGTTTTTGGGATAAGAATGCATTATTCGACAAAAATTGCTGGGAAAATTGGAAATTAGTATGGCAGAAACTAGGCATTGACCCACACTTAACACCGTACACCAAGATAAGGTCAAAATGGGTTCATGACCTAGGCATAAAGAATGAGATTATAAATAAATTGGAAGAGCATAGGATAGTTTACCTCTCAGACCTGTGGAAGAGGGAGGAATTTATGACCAAAGAAGAACTAGAGATCACTATTGACCACAAAACAGAAATGATTATATCAAATTGAAAAGTTTTTGTACAAACAAAACAAATGCAGACAAGATTAGAAGGGAAACAATAAACTGGGAAAATATTTTTACAATCAAAGGTTCTGATAAAGGCCTCATTTCCAAAATATATAGAGAATTGACTTTAATTTATAAGAAATCAAACTATTTTTCCAATTGATAAATGGTCAAAGGATATGAACAGACAATTCTCAGATAAAGAAACTGAAACTATTTATAGACATATGAAAATATGCTCCAAATCATTATTAATCAGAGAAATGCAAATTAAGACAACTCTGAGATACCACTACACACCTGTCAGATTGGCTAGAGTGACAGGGAAAGATAGTGAGGAATGTTGGAGGGAATGTGGGAAAACAGGGACACTGATACATTGTTGGTGGAATTGTGAACACATCCAGCCATTCTGGAGAGCAATTTGGAACTATGCTCAAAAAGTTATCAAACTGTGCATACCCTTTGATCCAGCAGTGTTTCTACTGGGCTTATACCTTCCAAAGAGATACTAAAGAAGAGAAAGGGAACTGTATGTGCCAAAATGTTTGTGGCATCCCTGTTTGTAGTGGCTAGAAGCTGGAAAATGAATGGATGCCCATCAATTGGAGAATGGTTGAGTAAATTGTGGTATATGAACGTTATGGAATATTATTGTTCTGTAAGGAATGACCAGCAGGATGAATACGGAGAAGACTGGCAAGACTTACATGAACTGATGCTAAGTGAAATGAGCAGAACCAGGAGATCATTATATACCTCAACAACGATACTGTTTGAGGATGTATCCTGATGGAAGTGGATCTCTTCGATAAAGAGAGCTTTAATTGATCAAAGATGGACAGAAGCAGCTACACCCAAAGAAAGAACACTGGGGAATGAATATAAACTGCTTGCATTTTTGTTTTTCTTCCCAGGTTATTTATGCCATCTGAATCCAATTCTCCTTGTGCAACAAGAAAACTGTTCGGTTCTGCACACATATATTGTATCCAGGATATACTGTAACCTATTCAACATGCAAAGGACTGCTTGCCATCTGGGGGAGGGAGTGGGGGGAAGGAGGGGGAAAATCGGAACAGAAGTGAGTGCAAGGGATAGTGTTGTAAAAAATTACCTGGCATGGGTTCTGTCAATAAAAAGTTATTAAAAATTAAAAAAAAGGTTTTCTAGGAATTTCTCTGCTCAGTGATGTTACAAATAAGTATTTGCCATGTGGGTCTCTACAATGAGGAGATCCTCTATATAGCTCATACTCTAAAATTGGATCACTTTCAAAGAATATCTTCAAATCAAAATATAATGCTGCTTTTAACACATTTTCAGGTTTTATATGGATTCTCTTCGGGCAATATATTGTAATGTTGCCTATCATAAAATAAATGTAATACACTAGTGAAAGATATATTTCTTGATACCAGAAATTAATGATATTTGTACCTCTTTCATGAAATTTTACTGCCATAATGCTACACATAGTGTGAAATAAATGTGGGTGTAATTTTCCTGAGAAATTGTATAGTAGATAGTAAAAGCATTCTTTATTCCTAAATACTTAAGCTATTTTTGCTTAGGTCAAATTTTTGGCACCTAATCAGGAAAAAAACAGATACTGATGCTAGAAATAGCAATATATAAACTAGGCCTGGGCCAAGATAAAAATCTTTGTGTTAGTGAGTTATTACATCAAGACAGACTTACAAAAATCAAAAAGATCTTGAATACCTGTGGGATTCAGGAAGAGATGGAAAGCAAAGATAGATGAAAAGGGAAGGAATTGGAATTAGGGTGAGGATTCCCTATAAAAGGCAGATGGGTGGCATGGTATTCAGGACCTGGAGTCAGAGAATCTCACCTACCTAAGTTCAAATCTGGCTGCAAGTACTAATTGTGAGCCTCTAGGCAAGTCAGAACCCTATTTGCCTAGATATCTCATTTGTAGAAATGAGCTAGAGAAGGAAATGGAATACCACTCCAGTATCTTTATCAAGAAAACCCCAAATGGTGTCACAAAGAGTCAGATATTACTGAAAAAAAAAGATTGAATAAAAAAAATTTTCCGTACAACATGGTCTTCTGGTTTTCGAGGATGATTTATCATTTTACAAAAAAAAAAAAAAAAAAAAAGATCAATCCATGGAGAATCCAACAGACTTCCAAAAAAACTTTATTTAAAAACAGTACCCTCAGCTGGGCATATCTTCAATATTTTGCTTTTCTCAGAAAAAAGAAAAACTTGACAAAATAATTTTACCAAAATAGTGAACATTTTTCACAAATGTGTTTTGCATAAATTTGTTGCACAAATGTTTTTGTTAAAACAAAGCAAGAAAAAAAGCAATGAAAGTATTGAAGAAAATGGTTGACTGGAAAGACAGCTGGAAGCAAGATAATGGCTATCTTCTTTACTTTCACCTTATAATGCTATAAAAGAGATAAACTCTAGAACCATTTGCTAAGAAATGCTCAATTCTGCACATTAAGATCAGGCTATATTTGATGAAGAGTAGCTGAGCTTTCAAAGGAGCAGAGATATCTCCTGATTCCTCTGCTTTCTTTATAAAGTCACAAATGTATGCACTAAATTTCTCAATATATTGATTCCTTATAATATCATTATTGTGGAAGCACTCTTTCTTACAGAGGAATAAATCTTAAAATAGAGACAAGTAATTGCACTTGTCAGAATACAAAATGGTGACAACAATTCAAGTTCCTATGTGAAACTTCATTCCAGTTAACTCCAAAGTATCTCTCTTAATTTAGTGTACTTCCATTCATTTGATGGCCTATTTTTCCCCTATCACTAATTTTATAGAGATCTGCTGAATACATACCAATATGGTATTTCTCAAACTTTAAGTTTCTAGAAGTCAGCAAGTATATATATATATGTATATATATATATGTGAATGTGTGTGTGTGTTTGTGTGTGTGTGTATACATATATACACATATACACAAATACATATAGTTCAGCCTATAGGAAAGTATTAAATTCTCTGCTGATGCTTATTATACTTAATAAATATCTCATCCTGTTTATGTGGCAGACAAAACATTTACCTAATTAAGATATCATTTCATTCTTACAACCAACCATCTTGGGAGGTAGTATATTATAATGGAAATAGAACCAATTTAGAAGCCAGAAGATCTGGTATATCTCAACTCTAACAATAACTAACTATGACTCCAAACTACACAAATTAAAAAAAAAAATCTCTGGACCTCAGTTTCCTTATCTATATCATGAAAATGTAGAATTCTAAGTACCTTTCAGCTTTACAATTAGAATCCTAAAATTTTATGATTAGGTAGTTCTAGGATTCTGTCCATTTTAAGGACAAGAAAACTATGGTTTAGAGAAGTTAAGAAAAGCTTTAAAAAGTTGAAGGACTTGTTCTAGATCCCCAAGGTAGTTAGTGAAATGACCAAGATTACTACATAAGCATTTTTTATCCAGTTCTCTGTCTAGGTATTTAGGTGGCACAGTGTATAGAATGATGGATTGGAGTCAGGAAAACAAGTTCAAATGCTGATTCAGGTACTTATAGCCTTTGTGATTCTTGGCAATTTATCTAATGTTCTTCTGCTTCAGTTTCTTGAATTGCAAAATAAGGATAGTAATAACACTCATCTCATAGGGCTTTTGTGAGGATCATATTAGATCATATTTGTAAAGTGATTAGGATAGTTCCTAGCATATAGTGGAAGACAGATATAGATATAGATAAATATATAGATACAAATGCATGTATGTATATACATATATCCCACACACATGCATACATAAATACACACATATGTTTATTTACTTATTTCTTTCCTTATTATATTATGCGTCCTAATATTAATGAACTTGGTCTCTTGTAATTGAAAAGAAAACTCTAATCACCATCGTATGGTCACACATCTCTTTCTAATATAAATCTTTTTCACTACCCTTTCTGCCTTGTGTTCTCTCTTCCTTTCACATCCTTTTTCTTCCCCTATTCTGATTCTGTCTTTGTCTCTTTCATGTCCCAGAACACTCGAGATGGAAGTTGGTATATGCTCATCCACAGCTTTTAAGCACAAATTAGAAACTTTAGAGTTTTTCAGAATGGACTTTCTCAGTTCAAAAGCTGATAGCAGTTGGACATTGAAACATTTCCTACAGACACAGATGGCAGAAATAGACCTGTACATGTATACTCAGTACAAATTTGAGAATTCCTAAGTTCTTAATTCTGGAATTGGGTCTTTGACAAAGAGATAAGGGAAATTCCTTTGTATAGTGTGCTTCTTGAAGAAAAAAAAAATACAAAACAAAACAGCTAATGTCTCTAGACACCAGGCATCCTTCTAGACAGTTCATATCTGATGGGGAAAAGGTATTCACCAGCTTTCAAAGTGTTCTTACCTCTGTAGTACTGTGAAAGATTCCATGGAAAATAATGACTTACTGTAATATCAGAAGGTTGTCCCAATAGTCCAGTGAATCATCTAAGTTGGGAGTTTTACACATTTTCCATATTTATTTAGGAATTCTTGTGAGCTTTTTGCATCTTTTTCATACTACATGGCATAAAATTTTTCATGGTTTCCCATAACCAAATTGTACTTTTTATGTTTAATGTCTGTATGAGAACTGAGGACCTTTTTTCCTCAGTACTTTTTATGTTTAATGTCTGTATGAGAACTGAGGACCCCTTTTCCTCACATTGTGAGAACAAATAGACAATAGCTGCACCAGTCTTTATTTTGGAGATTTACTACATTGACTCCAAGATAGGTCAATGAGAGAATATAATACTTTGATATGAGCCTTGAAGATTGTGCTTAGTCTAGGCAAAAAGACTTTAGGAAAACCCTAAGTCTTAGGTTGCATGTAAAATAAAATAATTGCTAATATCAATTCATCTCTAAATTCTATGCCCCAAATAATCCAAAATATTGAGACATAATGAACAACCTACATGCATAAAGTAGTATTTACAACAATCAAATTCAGCCATTGCTCATTTTTCTACCCTTTTATCTTTTTTCAATGGCCTGACATTCATTAATAATATTTTATGGTTATAAGTAACAAATAAAATTCTTACTCAGAGATCATTCTAAGTAACATAATAAACAGCTCTTTTAGGATTTGTAATCTTATTAAGAAAAAAATTTATAAGACAAAGGGGATGAATAGGAAAAAAAGTTAGTTTGGAAGTGTATAATGCACATTTTTAAAATAGTGTTATTTCCTCTTCTAGTATTAAAGAGATGGATAGCTAAGTTTCCAAAACTCCCCTTTAAGGGTTTAGAATACTGTCATATGCAAAAATAAGGGTTTCTTCTTACTACTCATGAAATTATGCATACTTTCTGAGTAAGACAATGTAAAAGCTCATTAATTCCTTGCTTGGCCCTATTTAAAGTTTTGTATCTGAACTCCTATGGGGATAACTATATTCTGCTATAAGTACCTTGCTGGCAAAGTAGGAGATAGACTGAAACAGAGGCCATGAGGAATGTGATTGGATCAAAAAAAAAAAAAAAAAAAAAGCTCCACTATTATCATGTTATCAAATCCATAGGAGGCAAATGAGGCCAATTCCCAATGTTGCTGATGAAATCCACAATCCTTCTTGGGCCCTACTCAGCTCTTCAACTACTCTAGGGGAGAGCTACTTCAACATCTTCCAAAATGTAATAGATGCTGAGAAATACACTTGATTAATTAAGGTTCCAGAAGTATCACCCTCCCCATACTCCAAAGGATAATTATTTTGCACTTTGGTTTCTTAATTAAAATGTCCTAATTTTAAGTGCATGTCACTATCAGCAGCAATCTCTAAGATGTTATACAGAATCCTCTACAATCTTTCTGAGAAATTTATCTTCTGTAATGAATAAGGGATTTTTATGCTTTAAATCCCAGATCTTATAGGAATAAAAGTTCCATGCCAGAAAACTGTAAAGAAATTAAAAATATCATAACATTCAATTTAACATCATCCAAATCTTATAACATTCACTAAATGAATAAAATCAGACACTCATTACAAACTAAGTTGCTTTCTTATGGTATGCTTCAACATAACATAAGGATAACAGGGCTTATAAATGAGACAGATAAAGGATGACTATATATACCTTCCCAAACCCTCCCCACCCCAAAAAAATCATGTGCTTGAGCTTGTATGTTTAGCTAGCATGGCAATTCTTTTGAGACATGAAAAATGCAAGGAGGAGGAGGAGGAGAACAAGAAGAACAAGAACAAGAAGAACAAGAAAAAGAAGAAAAAAGAAAAAGACAAAGAAAAAAGAAGGAAGCAGAAAGACAAAGAAGAAAGATGAAGAAGACAAAGAAGAAGAAAGACAAAGAAGAAAGATGAAGAAGACAAAGAAGAAAGAAAAAAGAAGAAAGACAAAGAAAAAGAAAAAGAAGAAAGAAAGAAAAGAAATCTATTCAACAACCATGAATTCAGTACCTACTATGAGAAGACACTGGGTTAGGGAACTGGAATACAAAGATAAATCAGTTCCTACCTTCAAGGAATTTATATTCTATTTAATAGGAAATGAAAGGTATGCAATTAAGTATAACTACAAGGTAGAATGTAATGAGGGAAAAGTGTGGATCCATACAAAAATGTTCTAGGACTATTTGAGAAGAAAGAGAAAATTTTCAGCTAAAGGACAAGCAAAGTTTGTAAAGAAAGTCAAGAGAGAAGCAGTTCTGTGTTGAACATTGAAAGAATATAGGAATTCTTACAAGGACTGCTGAAGAACGACTGTATTCTAATAGGTGATAGCCTGTGCCAATGCACAGGAGACATGTCAAGATCAGCTTAACTATAACACAGAATGCAGAAAAAGGACAAATGTAAAATTAGTCTGAAAAGGGAGATCAGGACTAGCTTGTAGAGGGCTATAACTGGCAGAATAAAAAATTGGTATTTTATCCCAGAAGAAACTTGAACAAGACAGTGACATGATTAGTCCTGTGCCTTAAATGGGAGACAACATAGAATTGTGAAAAGAGTGTGGACTTGAGTCCACAAATGGAATTGAAACTCAACCTCTAAAGCCCCCTGGGGCCCATTTAAATTTGGGAAAGTCCTAGGCCCTCAGTTTTTACATCTGTAAAATGAAGGAGTTGGACCAAGTGACCTTTAAAGATACTTCCTGCTCTAGAATTATGATGCTATAAGTTTATTTTGGAAGCCACAACAGGAATGGACTAGAAAGTGGAGAAATTGGAATCAAGGAAAACTAGCAGATAAGCTGCTACAAAAGTGTAGGTAAAAAGCAACAAGGATGAGGCAAGAGAAGTTAAGAAGTAGAATTAATAGGATTTAACTTAGCAGATAAAAAGAATGAAATAAGAGAAAAGAGTCAAAGGTGACTTGGAGATTTCAAATCTCCAGTAAAAAGATTATTAGTGCTCTAAACAAAAGAAAAGGAGGTAGAAAGCCAGGTGAATACATGAATTCATCTGACAATAAATCTAAAAATTCTTAAATGCTTCAGACTTATGACATATGATGTATCAGAAAGTAAGATATGAAGTAACTTTTATCACTAGAATCTGATGATTTGCATGTTAAGTTTTCATTTCGATAGACCAATAATTTTCACATGTCTGTCTGTCTCTGTGTTTCTTTCTCTGTCTGTCTGTGTTTCTGTCTCTGTCTCTCTGTGTCTCTGTCTCTCTTTTTCTCTGTGTGTGTGTGTCTCTCTGTCTCTCTCTTTCTTTTTCTCTCTCTCTGTCTCTCTCTTTCTTTGTCTCTCTGTCTCTCTGTCTCTCTCTCTCTCTCTCTCTCTCTCTCTCTCTCTCTCTTTCTTTCTCTGTGTCTCTCTCTGTCTCTCCCCTCCCAGACAGAAACTCTCTCTCAATTTTAGCTGGTACCTTTTCCTGCAATTTATATAGTCTGAAAAAGCTGCCTAAAGTACTGAGTGATAAAGAAACCTGGCCAGAGTCATAAAATCAATGTGTCAGAGGTGGATTTTGAAACCTAGACTTCCTGGCTCTCTACCAGAACCTTAAGTCCAGCTCTTTTGCAACAATATAAAACCTCCTCTCTAAGTAATCACTTTAGAGATGGAAATGAACAAAGTTTTACATAAGAGTCAAGGAAAATTTCTGGCCAAGATGGCAGAGATGACACACGCATCTATTTAGGTTCCTTCTTGCCCTCAGAATACTTTTTTTCATGATATGGCCTCGAATTAGTGCTTGACAGAAAAAACCCACAAATACATTACCAACAAAAGATATCCTCAAAATTCACCAGAAAAGGTCTGTTTTTGCTCACGGATGGAGATGGTTAGACCAGGCACAGACTGAAGGCAGGCAGCAAGAGCACAGAAGACAGCTCACACTGAGCAGATGGGAGGGGGCAGGGTGTAGTCACAGTCCTCAAAAAGCTTGCAAGGAGAACTTTACCTAGTGTGAACTTCTTTGTCCTGGCAGCAAGCCAGTAGATCAGCAGAGAATCTATAAAAACAGGGGGTAAAGACCTCAATCCTGAAACACTGGGGTCTCTGGAGACCTGACCACACCCACCCAACACCCAAAGTAACTCAGCATGCTCTCGGAGTCTCAGAGAGTGGCTGCTGTTCAGGCATCGCAGCCATTGCTGTTCCATTGCTGCCTCTTTGCTACCTCCTATAGTCTGTAGAGAAAGCTTGGTAACATCACACTGCCCAAAAAAGCAGACTGTATGTACTTTTTTTGTTGTTTGTTTGTTTTCTTTGATTCTTTTTTGTCAAAATGAGCAAAAAATTAAAGCATGCTCTAACTATAAATAGCTTCTATATGGATAGACTTCAAACCCTGAGGAGACTAAAAATAGAGTGTCCCCAGATGAATCCCCAAAGGGGGATATGATCTGGTCCCCACCACACAAGGCTCTCATCAAAGAAATTTAAAAGGTTATTACAAGAGAGCTAGAAGGAAAATGGGGAAAGGGAAGGGAAGGTTGGCAAGAGGGTCTGGATAAGTCATTTAAAGATAGAGTGGCATACTCTGGTTTCTCTTCAGATCGTATAAATCTTTCACCTTTTTTTAAAGATAGAGTGGATAACATACCTGTCAGACTGGCTAAGATGACAGGAAAAAATAGTGATGAATGTTGGAGGGGATGCAGGAAAACTGGAACACTGATGCTAATTGGTGGAGTTGTGAACAAATCCAACCATTCTGGAGAGCAATCTAGAATTATGCCCAAAAAGTTATCAAACTGTGCATACCCTTTGATTCAGCAGCATTACTACTGGGCTTATATCCCAAAGAGATACTAAAGAAGGGAAAGGGACATGTATGTGCCAAAATGTTTGTGGCAGTCCTTGTTGTGGTGTCTAGAAACTAGAAAATGAATGGATGCCCATCAATTAGAGAATGGTTGGGTAAATTGTGGTATATGAATGTTATGGAACATTATTGTTCTGTAAGAAATGACCAGGAAGATGAATACAGAGAGGTTTGGAGAGACTTACATTAACTGATGCTGAGTGAAATGAGCAGAACCAGGAGATAATTATACACTTCAACAACAGCACTGTATGAGGCTGTATTCTGATGGAAGTGGATATCTTCAACAAAGAAAAGATCCAATTCAGTTCCAATTGATCAATGATGGACAGAAGCAGCTGCACCCAGAGAAAGAACACTGTGAAAGGAATGTGGACTACTTGCATTTTTGTCTCTCTTCCCAGGTTATTTTTACCTTCTGAATCCAACTCTTCTTGTGCAACAAGAGAATTGTATGATTCTGCACACAAAAATTGTACCTAAAATATACTGTAACATATTTAACATGTATAAGACTGCCTGCCATCTAGGGGAGAGGGTGGAGGGAGAGAAGGGAAAAGTCAGAACAGAAGTGAGTTCAAGGCATAATGTTGTTTTTTTGTCTTTTTTTTTTAATAAGTTTTTATTGATAGAACGAATGCGAGGGTAATTTTTTACAGCATTATCCCTTGCATTCACTTCTGTTCCGATTTTTCCCCTCCCTCCCTCCACCCCTTCCCCCAGATGGCAAGCAGTCCTTTACATGTTGAATGGGTTGCAGTATATTCTAGATACAATATATGTGTGCAGAACCGAACAGTTTTCTTGTTGCACAGGGAGAATTGAATTCAGAAGGTAAAAATAACCCAGGAAGAAAAACAAAAATGCAAGCAGTTTATATTCATTTCCCAGTGTTCTTTCTCTGGGTGTAGCTGCTTCTGTCCATCTTTGATCAATTAAGGCTCTCTTTATCGAAGAGATCCACTTCCATCAGAATACATCCTCAAACAGTATCGTTGAGGTATATAATGATCTCCTGGTTCTGCTCATTTCACTCAGCATCAGTTCATGTAAGTCTCGCCAGTCAAGGGATAATGTTGTAAAAAATTACCCATGCATATGTTCTGTCAATAAAAAGTCATTTAAAAAAAAGATTGAGTGGATAAAGAAATCAAATACCTGAAAAACAGAATTAGTGAACTGGAAAAGGTAAACAATTCCAAGGAAAACAGAATTAGTGAATTGAAAAAAGAAAATAGCTCTCTAAAAAATAAAATTGGCAAAATAGAAAAAATATTCCATAGAAAAAAACAACTCACTTAAAAACTCAATTGGACAATTAGAAAAAGAAATTAAAAAGTAAATGAAGAAAATAATTCATTAAAAATCAAACTTGAACAAATGGAAATGAATGACTCAAGGAGACACCAAGAATCAGTCAAGCAAAACCAAAAAAAAAAAAAAAAAAATGAAACAATAGAGAAAAATGTTAAATACCTACTTGGGAAAACAACAGACCTGGAAAATAGATCTAGGAGAGATAATCTGGGAATTATTGGATTTATTGAAAATTATGATGAAACAAAGAGCCTAGGCACTATTTTCCAGGAAATCCCCAAAGAGAACTGCCCAAATGTTATAGAAACAGAGGGTAAAATAGACATTGAAAGAATTCATTGATCACCTACTGAAAGAGACCCCAAAATCAAAACTCCAAGAAATAATGTGGGTAACTTCCAGAACTATCAGACCAAAGAAAAAATACTACAAGCAGCTAGAAAAAAGCAATTCAAATATAAAGGAGCCACAATAAGGATTACTCAGGATCTAGCAGCATCCACATTAAAGAATCAAAGGGCCTGGAATTTAATATTCCAAAAGACTAAAGAACTTGGTATGCAGCCAAGAATAACTTACCTAGCCAAAATGAGCATTTCCCCCCCAGGGAAGAAGATGGGCATTCAATGAAATAGGTGAATTTCATCCTATTTCTGATGAAAAAAATGGAATGAAACAAAAAGTTGGATCTCCAAATATAGGTGTCAAGAGAAACATAAAAAGGTAAAAAGAAATCTTGGGAACTATATTTCTGTTATAAATATACATAAATAACACATGTATAATCTGGTTTTACAGTTATAATATAAAAATACTAGATGTGGAAAGGAAATTGTACCAGAAAAAGGGTAAATTGGGGTACTATATCTCATGAAGAGGCAAAGGAAACTTATATCTGTGGGAAAGAAGGGAGGGGAATGAACACTGTGTATCTGACTCTCATCAGAATTGGCTTAAAGAGAAAAATATTAGACATATTTGATTTACAGAGAAACTTCTCCCACCTCATTGAAAAGTGGAAGGGGGAAAGTGAAAAGGGAGGAGTAAGCTAAGCAGAAGGGAATACAGAAATTGTGAGGAAAAGGATAAGAAAGGGGAGGAATTCTAAGGTGGGGGGAGTGATTCTAAAAAAGGAGGGCTGTGAAAGGCAAGTGGTGCTCATAAGTTTAATACTGGGAAGGGGGGTAAAGGGAAAGGAAAGGAGAAAAGCATAAGCAGGGATTAACAAGATGGCAAGAAATACAGAATTAGTCATTTTAACCATAAATGTGAATGGGGTAAACTCCCCCATAAAGCAGAGGCAGGTAGCAGACTGAATTAAAAGCCAGAATCCTACATTATGTTGTTTACAGGAAACACACTTGAAGCAGGGCAATACATACAGAGTAAAGGTAAAAGGCTGGAGCAGAATCTACTATGCTTCAGGTGAAGTCAAAAAAGTAGGGGTAGCCATTCTGATCTCAGATCAAGCAAAAGCAAAAATTGATCTAATTAAAAGAGATAAGGAAGGGCACTATATCTTGCTAAAAGGTAGCATGGATAATGAAGCAATATTAATATTAAACATATATGTATCAAGTGGTGTAGTATCTAAATTCTTAAAAGAGAAATTAAGAGAGCAACAAGAAGAAATAAATAGCAAAACTATAATAGTGGGAGATCTCAACTTTGCACTCTCAGAATTAGATAAATCAAACCACAAAATAAATAAGAAAGAAGTCAAAGAGGTAAATAGAATACTAGAAAAGATAGGTATGATAGATCTTTGGAGAAAACTAAATGAGAAAGAAAGGAGTACACTTTCTTCTCAGCAGTTCATGGAATCTATACAAAAATTAATCATATATTAGGGCATAAAAATATCAAATTCAAATGCAGAAAGGCAGAAGTAGTAAATGCATCTTTCTCAGATCATGATGCAATTAAAATTACATTCAATAAAAAGCCAGGGGGAAATAGACCAAAAAATAATTGGAAACTAAATAATTTCATCGAAACAGCAAATCATAGACATAATTAATAATTTCATTCAGGAAAATAAAAATAATGAGAAATCATACCAAAATGTGTGGGATGCAGCCAAAGAGGAAATTTTATATCTCTAGAAGCCTACTTGCATAAAATAGTGAAAGAGGTCAATAAATTGGGCTTACAACTAAAAAAGCTAGAAAAGGAACAAATTAAAAAACCTCAATCAAACACTAAACTTGAAATTCTAAAAATAAAAGGAGAGATTAATAAAATTGAAAGTAAAACAAAACTATTGAAATTAACAAAACCCATATGATCATCTCAATAGATGCAGCAAAAGCATTTGATAAAATCCAACGTCCATTTCTAATAAAAATACTTGAGAGTATAGGAATAAATGGACTTTTCCTTAAAATAGTTCGGGAGCATCATTTAAAACCATCAGTAAGCATCATATGTAATAGAGATAAACTAGAAACATTTCCAATAAGATCAGGAGTGAAATAAGGTTGCCTACTTTCGCCATTACTATTTAATATTGTATTAGAAATGCTAGCTTCAGCAATAAGAATTGAGAAAGAGATTAAAGAATAAGAGTAGGTCATGAGGAAACCAAATTATCACTCTTTGCAGATGATATGATGGTATACTTAGAGAACCCCAGAGAATCTACTAAAAAGCTATTAGAAACAATTCACAACTTTAGCAAAGTTGCAGGATACAAAATAAATCCACATAAATTTTCAGCATTTTTATACATCACCAACAAAATCCAATAGCAGGAGATACAAAGAGAAATTCCATTCAAAATAACTGTCAATAGAATAAAATATTTGGGAATCTATCTGCCAATGGAAAGTCAGGAATTATATGAGAAAAACTACAAAACACTTTGCACACAAATAAAGTCAGATTTAAACAATTGGAAAAATATTAAATGCTCTTGGATAGGCTGAGTGAATATGATAAAGATGACAATACTCCCTAATCTATTTATGTAGTGATATACCAATCAGACGCCTAAGAAACTATTTTAATGACTTAGAAAAAATAACAACAAAATTCATATGGAAAAACAAAAGGTCAAGAATTTCAAGGGAACTAATGAAAAAATAAACTCAAATGAAGGTGGCCTAGCTGTACCTGATCTAAAACTATATTATAAAGCAACAGTCACCAAAACCATTTGGTATTGGCTAAGAAATAGATTAGTTGATCAGTCAATGGGTTAGGTTCACAAGACAAAACAGTCAATAAGTATAGCAAGCTAGTGTTTGACAAACCCAAAGATCCCAACTTTGGGGATAAGAATTCATTATTTGACAAAAACTGCTGGGAAAACTGGAAATTAGTATGGTAGAAATTAGGCATGGACACACTCTGAATACCATATACCAAGATAAGATCAAAATGGATCCATGATTTAGGCATAAGGAACAAGATCATAAATAAATTAGAGGAACATAGGATAGTTTACCTCTCAGACTTGTGGAGGAGGAAGGAATTTGTGACCAAAGAACTAGAGATTATTATTGATCACAAAATAGAAAATTTTGATTATATCAAATTAGAAAGCTTTTGTACAAATAAAACTAACGCAAACAAGATTAGAAGGGAATCAATAAACTGGGAAAATTTTTACAGTCAAAGGTTCTGATAAAGGCCTCATTTCCAAAATATATAGAGAATTGACTCTAATTTATAAAAAATCAAGCCATTCTCCAATTGATAAATGATCAAAGGATATAAACAGACAATTCCCAGACAAAGAAATTGAAACTATTTCTACTCATATGAAAGGTTGCTCCAAATCACTATTGATTAAAGAAATGCGAATTAAGACACTGATGCATTATTGGTGGAGTTGTGAACGAATCCAACCATTCTGGAGAGCAATCTGGGATTATGCCCAAAAAGTTATCAAATTGTGTATACCCTTTGATCCAGCAGTGTTACTGCTGGGCTTATACCCCAAAGAGATACTAAAGAAGGGAAAGGGATCTGTGTATGCCAAAATGTTTGTGGCAGTCCTTTTTGTAGTGGCTAGAAACTGGAAATTGAATGGATGCCCATCAATTGGAGAATGCCTGTGCAACAAGAGAACTGTTTGGTTCTGCAAACATATACTGTATCTAGGATATGCTGCAACATATCTAACATATATAGGACTACTTGCCATCTAGGGGAGGGGGTGGAGGGAAAGAGGGGAAAAAATCAGAACAAAAATGAGTGCAAGGGATAATGTTGCAAAAAAATTACCCTGGCATGGGTTCTGTCAATATAAAGTTATTATTAAATAAAATAAAATAAAATATTTTTTAAAAAGCTCATTATAGACAAATTTTTTAAAATCTTCAAAATAAAAATATATTTTAAGTTCCATGTAAAACAGTAAGCTTGCCAAAAAAAAAAAAAAAAAAAACCTTATCTTTTCACACAAATTAAAATCTGCCATATTTTTAATCCAGAATACAACTGCTGACAGAAGAATACATGCAACTGAATCCATGAACATGTGTGCTTTCCCCAAATAAGCAACATAAATAACAAAGCAATGAACAGAAGACTCATTTTCAATATAGGGTCTGAAATCTCTGGAGTTGAGGAGGGAGGAGATTCAGATCCACACCTTTCAGCAGCTCACCTCTCAAAAGCATTTTAAATAAAAGTACTTTTTAATTTTAAAATTCTATATATTTGCAACATTGCTATTGTCACTTCCCTGGAAAGCAATTCATTCAGGCTCAGTTCTTTCTTTCTTGGTGTATTAGTAATCTTCTTGACATTTCTATTTTTCTCCACATTCTGGTCTCTACTAAAAAGCATTAATATAAATATTTTGAAAAAAGGTCTAGAGAAAATTTATAATTGTTCCATGTGTAAATAAATATAAGGAGATGTGTGTGCAAAAGCATACATATGTAAAATTCCATGAGCACAAAATTAATGTGCTTTTAAAAAATATATACTATTTGCCTTTCTGAGAGTAAAGACACATTTGAACTGTAAATTAACAAATTGGATTTTGAGTCTCAAATCAAGCAGATTGCAGTGATTAGACTCCAAAAAGGTGGCCTTCAATCCTAGTTATCATACTCAGCAGCTCAATTTTCTTAATACCCTAAAGAGGTAATAACAATTGAAATCGGTCTACAAATATGATAGCAGCTACTTCTTTTTTTTTTTCCGGAGGCAACTGGGATTAAGTGACTTACCAGGGTCACACAGCCAGATAATATTAAGTGTCTGAGGTCAGTTTTGGACTCAAGTTCTCCTGACTTCAGGGTTGGTGCTCTATCCAGTACACCAACTAGCTGCCACAGCAGCCACTTCTTTAAATAATTGTTAATAAATATATACCTTTTTTAATCATAAAATCACTTTATGTTCTTAAGTATTTGAGATGTATTTTTAAAAGCAAATTTTTTTTTTAACTCAGGATAATGAGTCTTCCTGACTTCTGATCTGGCACTCTATTCACTGTGCCACCTAACTGCCTTGATTTTTGTTTTTATTTTTATTTTTAAGTAAATTATATTTTCCTCTATCAATCAAAATCTGTTTCCCAAAATTACAACCACAACTATTAAGAAAATAAGAGAAACAAAATTCCTGTTGCAAACATAGTGTTGTATTTCAAGTAGAAATTAAGTACCACTCTTTAAGAAGATGAGGGAAAAGACTGATATTTATATGACTTCAATGTTTACAAAGTAATTTCTATACATTATCTTACCTAATCTGCACAAAAATCCTGCAAGATAAGTTTTCTACCTTATTATTGTATGTATGTGTATGGCAATTGACTCATGAACATCAAGAATTGTTGATGAAACTGTTACAGAACTTTAAAAACAACAGTAATCATTGAATTCCCTGAGACATGATAAGACTGTTGCAGGACTTCAAAACCTGCAGGAATTATTAGATTCCCTGACACATGATGAGATTGTTGCAGGACTTCAAAACCTGCAGGAATTGTTGGATTCTCTGACACATGAAGTAATGAACAATAAATTGGCTTAGGACTAGTTCTTGGCTGCTGAAGGAGGGATATGTGTGATTGCTACTTATATACCCTCCTTCTAAGACTTATGGACATGTATAATTCCTCATATTGATTCATATTGTTTATTACATTACTACTAGCCTGTGTTATATTACTATGTGCTTGTGTAATACCTCCCATGCTGATGGATTTATGTATACCTATTTCAGTTAAGACCCTTCAGCCCAGAGGAAACCTGCTAACAATATCTGTTTGGCTCCCTATTTCCTTTTGGTGCCCACCTCCCTTCCTGAGAAGTCAGGGAGGGGGTGACCATCTGTTTCTAAAACAAAAGAAAGAGGGAGATGTAGAAGACTGCAGATAGTGGGAGAACTCTGGAAAAGGTATACTTGAAGCAAAGATACTTACAGCAGGATGTTTACTCAGTGTGATTGAGGAGATAATGGCTCTCTAGTTCACATATACTTAATATAATATACATATGTAATATACATATTTCTTTGTATTCCCAACATTTGGTCCAGTGCCTAGCAGTAGTATTTAATAAAAAAAATAGTTAACTTGGTAACAGTGAGGATGAAGAAAAAGTTGAAGAGGTATGGAGGGAGGTGTAGATGAGCATGCAATTATGATCACTGAGGGAAGTTCAAGGTCTTGAAGATAGAGCACTTTCAGATGAGAATGAAATCTAAATTATAGGTAGCTATGGGAAAGTAGAGAAGGAAACTTCAAAATTTTAGGAAAATGATGAAATGGGTACTCAATTTTAGAAGAGTTATCAACATGACTGCTTTCATCCTTGCCATGACTTCTTTTATGTTACTCTTCTGCTCAAATATAATAATAGGTAGCATTTATTTATAAAACACTTTAACATTTATAAAGGAATAGAATTGATATCCTAAAACAGCCCCATGTTGTAAATACTATAGGTGTTTTATCTTTATTTTACAAATAAGGAAATTGGGACACGGATATAATGTCTTCCAGGTAATATAATGGGGGAGAGGGGAAATGGGGGGAGTTCAAACTGAGGTTTTCTATTTAAATCCATATTGGCTTTTTTATCATTAAGTGAAATTAAAATTTTCAGTATTATCCTCAAGACCTTCCATATTCTAGAACCACTCTATATGTCTTCTTTTTAATATATAATCTGTGTATGTATAAGACATATATATATAAACATATGCACATATATACATATATACCTACATATATAAGGGCATAAGTAGGCAGGATGGTTCAAAAAAATATTTTGTTGAATGCTTAACACAGTGTCTGGCACATAGTAGGTACCCCAATAAAATGCATATTTCCTTCCTACCATTCCATCATTTAATATGAACAACTTGTCTGAAACATATAAATCTTAGAAAATTAGAATAAAAAAGTATGAATGACTTAACCATAAAAATATGGGCCACCAAATGTTGAGGTTGGGAAAGGGGGACCCCAAAAGTTTTGGGTCCCAGACTGGTGTCACAAGGCATTTCAAAAGAATTTTCAGGCTTGAACCCATCTCCTTAGCCAAGGGGCAAAACTTTATCATAATAATAATGCCAGTACAAAGTGGGCTGAATTGTAAGTGAATTCATCAGAGAAACAGAAGCAAAGAGATACATTTATCCAGCTTTTAATCATACATATACCAACTCTATGACTCATAGGTAGGAAGGAGTGGTCTTCAGAATTTGGTTCTTTTAACCAGATTATCAATAACCACATTATCAGTCAGCAATGAATTAAGGAGTGGTCTTATTCACTATTGTCTCAGGAGTTTTATCTGTGAGAGTTACCTGAAGCCAAAAGCTATCTGACTAAGGAGAGGTCAGAATCAGACAGATTTTGCATGGGAGTTCCCTGAGGCAAAAAATCTAGAATTGCTGACTTATTGCCACATCAAAAGCCCCCCTAAAATCAGGGGACCACTAAAACATATTACATCATTTCCCCCCCTCAAGCAGTCATCCCCAAATTAATTTGGGACAAAGGGACAGAGGTCTCATCTTTTGGAATTGCTTCATTACAGATAAGGGGCAGATATCTGTCCCTGCCCAGTGGGGATCCTGGATGAGGAGGGGAGGCAATATGGTGGCAGCAACATTCAGATGGGTGTTGGCTATTAGAATTAGTTAGCCAGTGGTATTCAGGGTGAACAAATAATTGGAAGTTCATAGCTTGGAACCTGGAGGAAATAAATCTCACAAGTAGGTTAAAAATGCAGGGGCCAAATATGAGCAAAAAATAATTAAAAGTGGAGTTAGTAGGGATAATAGCTAGGAACTCCACTCAGAGGAAGGCTGGGGCAGAGACTGGGGAGAGTGGGGATGAGATGATGAAGCTATATGAATGCCTCTTGTCCAGACAGTTTTTTCTAGGATAAATACTAAAGAATGTTTTCCCCAAATCCTTGGTTTTGTCTCCTTGAAGGATTGGAGTCAGTGTTTGAAGCAGTAGCATTATAAGCAGTGAAAGGAGCACTCCGGTGACATAGGGTACAAAAACCATAATGTTTAAAAAGGTGTTAATCATTGGGTAGAGAGGATGACATGCAGAGTAGAAACAGTAATTAATTTTAAATGGGTTTGATATCCTTTAGCAAAAACCTGAGCCTTTAGGCTTTCAAGGGAAGACTTTTACCCAATTAATAAAAGTGTGAACAAAAACCAAAAAGCTGTTTGAAGCCCCTGAAAGGGATATATGTGTAAAATCATTCTGCCAGTTCCTCCCTAAGTATGTGCCCTTCCTCCAGAAAAGCTTCAGGATTGGGGAGGCAAGGTTTAGCAGCCCTTTCACAAATTGGGCATATTTGACAGATCTGTTTAATTGTTTCTCCTAGTTTGTGACCAATGAAAATAGATTTCACAAGGGATTGGAGAGCATTTTTTTTCCAAGTGGTGCAGGCCATAGAGCAGTTTCCACTAGCTGGCTTCGGGATTCAGAATGTTAGTTCTCAGGAGGTTATGAAAAATCTTCAAGGAAGATGGTATAGAAGGCATTATGAGTGAGTTTGCCAGAATAATTTTGGAATGGATATCCTACAATCATTATGTGGGTAAGAGATCCCTTCCTGCAAGAAAACAAAGATTAGTCAGGTAGCTAATACAAATGGGGTAGCATCCAGGGTAAGGATAGTGATAATTGGGAATGGGGCCTTTGTAAATAATGCATCAGGTCGCACATGTGAGCTGCCTTGAGTATGCTGAGAGCACATCCAACAATGCTGAATGCCCCCACTGCCCAAGGAGTTCCCTAACCTGACTAAAAACTAAGGAGTTATCTTCTCCCTGGCAGGGGTCCACAGAGTGACACCAGGAGAGCTGGAGAGAAAATACTAAGAGCAAAGCTCTCATATATAACTAGAAAGAAAGAAAGAAAACTAATCTTAAATGCCACAGCCACCTTTTGCGTTATTTGAGGAGTGAAGGTTGGGCCATACTCACTTTGCAAAGAGCTAAGTTGAGATTAGAAGCTGGACTGAGGGTGTTTCAAACCACCCAGAAGGAGAAAAAAGGTGTCCAAACCCCTGCCACCATCACTCTTGGTCCTGAGGAGACAAGAGGATAGGACATTGGGGGGAGGGGCAACTTGACCCTTCTCTCTTCCAGTGCCCCTCCTGAATGTATTTGAGGCAAAGCCCTGGGAGATTCCTCTGAGAACAGTTTTGAGCCCAGGGACCCTGGCCTTGACATCTAAAGCACCCACCCTCATATTTCCCAAATATGGCAGCAGCTAAAATTTGAGGCTGTTGCTTGTTTCTTGCTCTTCAGTCTGCTCCTCTGCAGCTATTTCAGTCCCTATTATTATAGACTCCAAAAGCTATTTCTAACAGCTGAATCTGGGAAGTTTGAGGTCCCAAGGCTAACTCCTGTAGTTTTCTCTCTCAAATGATGGGCCACTGACTTAATAATCAGTCAATGCAATTCAGAACTCCAAAGAATATTAGTTACAGTCCCAAGAGATTTTATCTCTAATAGCAAATTCTACCAATCTCAGCTTAGGGCTAGATACACTATATTAAAAGTTTACCAGGGCTTAAATCCATAAAGAGATTTTGTTTAAGATTTTCTATATGTTTAAACTTATCCTAGTTCAAAGAATCAATCATTATACAGGCTTATAAATTCTTAGTAAATGTGTTCCTTGTTTAGAAACTATAAACCTTAAATAGGCTTATTTCTCAGGGCTGATGATCTTGCTTACCCTCATGGTTTCAAGAAAACTGGCAAGCTTACAAATTAAGGGGGGTTGACAGAGACCCCAAGGAAGGAACTGAGCTTGCTAAGTTGCCCATCTCAACTATTCTTAGTGCTTTCATGGGCTATGCTGTTTGATACTTCTCCCCCACTCTGTGAAGGGGAAAAGGAGTTCACACCTCATACTTGGAGGTAAACTAACAAGACTTAACATGATTAAATAACTCCAAGTAACAGTTTAGAATTTTCCTAATAGAAGAAATAGATTTAGCTGTAGTTGTATTCCCTTAAATAAGTTTCCCTTTCATTTTAGGGAGAAAACAAGACAATTCTTAAAATTGAGAAAAAACAGATTTTAAAATTGACAACTTCAGTTAATTAGATTCCCTAGACAAATTGAATTTTAATCTGGTTGTTTTTCAATTCATGCAAACCACTTTTCTTTTGTGAGCCAGGAAAAGGGTTAAGGTGCCAGTTTTTACTGATAGGACCCTCAGAATTCTGACTACTTTAGATAAGAATTTTTTAAAGTAGTGGCAAACTGCTTTTCTGTTTTCCTATAGTTGCAAAACTTTTTATGTTAACACTATTAGTGCAAATAGATTCCTTTAGTGGACTTTTCTTTAAAATTGCTTTTACTATTATATTTCCAAACAAATTTCCAACTTACTTTACACACATATAGAAATCATTTATCTATTGGTCCCATTATAAAAAAACCCATAAAGTTATCAAGTATGAAGCAATTATATCCAATAAAGCAATTAACATTCATGTAGAATGTTTTATGCTAAGCACTTTATAATATCTATTATTTCCGTTAATAAATCAGAAAACTGGGCAGAGATAAAAATAATTTGCCATAAATTTCATAGCTAATAAATATCCATAATTGAGACAGAGACTGGTGGCCTTACCAAATACAGAGGCTGGTTGGCTTTCTGGATGCTGCCATGGGTACCTGAATTCTTCCCAGGCAGTTCCTGGACAGAACCTGCTGAAAGCTGGGGTGCCAGGATATCCTTTTGATAGTAGTTTTAGGTGCCAGGGCTCAGGGAGTGCTGACCATGGAGTTTGATCCCCATTCCCCCAAGTTGAGTTTGGGGGGTATTTGGGCAAGGTAATATGGGGTCCCAAGGCTGCTTCCTCTATTTCTGCAAGTGATGCAAAATTTGAATTTCCCTACAATTCTGAGAAGAGTAGAGTTAGCAAACAGAGAGACTTGGGCTACAGTGTTCTTGCTAACAATCCCATAATTGAGATGTTTCAGGAATTTTTTTTTTTTGCAATTTTAATATAGCTTACAAAACAAACATGACACAGACATTCTACACAGAGATACAGACACTGACAGAATGACATGAAAGAGGACTGTCCTAAATTGCCAAAAAGGTATAAAATTTTGCCAAAAGCTATCCTAAAGCACTTCCATCTTTTCTGGTGTTCCAGAGAAAGTTAAAGGGTAGCAAAGATTCTCTAGGAGCTTTGCTGAAAATTGCAACAATTTCTCAATCTGGGTATCCCCAATCAAGGAAAACTTGCTGAGTATGGAGCTCAAGAGGACCCAGACAAGCCTTCTCCCAGTGGCTTAGAATGTCCCATTATAGGATTATGGGAGAAAAAATGGGGGGCTTACCTTGACAAGGAGGGAATCAAGCCAGGGGAGTCCAGAATCTCTCTATACTAGGTCATCAAATGTTGAGGTTGGGAAAAGGAACCCCAAAAGTTTGGGGTAACACCATTACAAAGTGGACTGAATTGTAAAGGAATTCAGCAGAGAAACAGAAGAAAGGAAATACATTAATACAGTTTTTAATCATAGATATACTAATTCTATGACTCATAAGAGTGGTCTCCAGAATTTGGTTCTCTTGACCAGATTATTACTGACCACATTATTAGTCATCAATGAATTGAGGAGTGGTCTTATTCACTATTGTCTCAGGAGTTTTATCTGTGAGAATTTCCTGAGGCCAAAAGCTATCTGACTAAAGAGTGGTCAGAATCAGGCAGATTACTCATGGGAGTTTCCTGAGGCAGAAATAGAATCCCTGATTTACTGCCAGAACAGAAGCCTCCCTAAAACCAGGGGACCACAAAATCATATTATATCATTAGGATCAAACCTTGAATACAAATCTTCCAATTCAAGACCAGCTTTCTATCCATTATACCATATTGTAAATCATTTATAAAATGTAGAAGTATTAATAATTTTATTTCCATAACATTTACAAAGATCTTCCTCACAATATCTCCGTAAATAGATAATACAAGTATTATTAATCCCATTTTGTAGATGAGGAAACTGAGATTAGTAAAGGTGAAATGATTTGGCCAAGGTCACATAGCAAACAAGGATCAGAGTTATTAGCATTTTAACTCAAGTCCTCCTGACCCCCAGATTTCTATTTGCTCTGCTAAATGCCATGATCTCTTCTTAAAGTGCATACAGAATTTGCCTTAGCTAGGCCAGCATATTATCATGTTGGAATTGATGCCATGCTTGTTTTTGTTTTTGAGGATTCAATCAGGTTCTATCAGGCCAATAAAAAGGCCTTTCCACTCTGTGGCAATCTCACCCACTCTGCAGCAATCTTTCCTATCCACTCTGAATATGACTTTTAGAGAACCACATAGTACTTAGAAACTGTACATTTTAGCAATATTTTACTTTGAATCATTATTTCATGTAATAATTGTTTCATATGTGTTAATCTTATACCTCTAAATCTATTTTTAAACTTCTTAAAATCAGAAACCATATTTTAGCATTCTTTTCTATATTCTCCACTCTACCCATCACATTCAGTAAATTCTTACTGAGTTGTTTGTATTGAAAAGGGCACTGTACTAGCAAGTTTTAATATCGCATCCAGCTCTGAAATTATAAATAATCTATGATTACTTCAGATTAATCGACTATAATCCCTGTACTAGTGAGTCAGGGATAAAATTCAGATCCCTTGATTATTTTGAATTCCTGACCCCTGTAATATACTGCCTTTTTTTTTTTTAAATGCACAAAGAAATTCATCATTACTTCTATCTGGCCTTGACATTTGCTCAAAGAAACATGTTTGTACTTGTTTCACCATAAAATATGCTATTAGTTTGGTCACTGATTTTTGAAGGTTGAATTAAGGAACAGAAGAGTTTTTGTTATTTTTAAAGTTACTTTTGCTATTAAAACAAATTATGCTATGGAATTTTCTTTCAGAAGTTACATCATTTCCATAAATGAAATGAAGTTGACATATATCAAAGATGAATAAAACAGCTGCTTATGCCATCATTAAAAGTAGAATTTTTTTTTAATTCTAGAGAGCAGAAGGCATTACAGAAGCTGTTGGGGGAAGAGGTGTCTTATATTTCAAAAACTGCTATACAAAAAAATTCTTACACCTTTCTCTCAACCCCAATGTCATTTTTTTTCCTCTGGGTTAATTCTCGGTATAATTTTTTGGTGATCTTCCACCAAATAGCTTCTGTGGGACCTCATTGTGACTTGGAGGTCATTCTAGGTTCTCAAAGGCTATGTCAGCAGAGGATAAATTCATTATTATAGTCTAGGATGATGAGTCTAGGATAATGAACAATTACATATTTATCACCCAATCTAAATTTAGAGAGGCTTGTTAATGGACTAGTAGCTGCAAATGATGATTTGGGGGCCCCAGCTAACCTGAAGACTTAAATCTTATGGCACTAGAGATATAGATGAAGGGCACATTCTGACAAAATCACAACTCCTGAAAGTATTGAAATAATATTTCCTAATGGTAGTAATAATATAATATCAAATGATCCAATAATGATTTGATTTATACCATGAGCCAACTATTGTGCTAGATATTAGAAATATATTGATAGAAGTGAAATAGACCCTTCCCACAAGAAGTTTTATTCTACTTGGGAATATATCAAGTAAATGTAACCCCCAATTCAAGATAAGTTCATTTGCATAAAATTATCTTCATAGATGGAAAAAAAGATTATTTTGTTTTGCATGTCTATATAAGGAATAAGTTTATAAAGAACTTGAGGGAAAAGGTTTCTCCTCTTTTTCCAGTAATAATTTATGACTTGCCTCCCTGGAGACTTCAGAGGATTTCCCTTTATGTGAGAAACATTTAGATAAAGGCATTCAAATATAATCACAACCTAAATGGGCAACACACATACACACACACACACACACACACACATCTTATATAAAGATAAAATGTGAGAGAGCACTAATTATAAAAACCTGGTTGTTGTCCTTTCTTCTTGAAAAGAATCAAAATGACATCACTATATTGTAGTCAAGGTACATTATTTCCAACTCTGGGATATCCAGTAGAGGCTTGGAAGACTCTACCCTAGGTGAAGCACAAATAGTGCTTTTGTGGTAGAGATTTTGTGGTAGAGATGTCTGACCTTGCACATCATATGTTTCTCTTAAGCTACTGCAATTCTCCTTTGCTCATAGAGCACAGTTCCTTCTTTGACAACCCTATGCTGGCCTGTCCTTCACCAGTGTCTCCAGTATCATGTAATTGATTCCAAAATTTTTCCAATTGACTTTGAGAATGTCCTAGTATAGCTTCTTCTAACTTTCATATTAAGTGCTTATTTTGTGTGAGTTTTCCACAAAATTTGCATTGGAACAAAATGGCCAGACCATTGGAGTTGCTCTCTCTGCATTAGAGTTTGAATATTTCATAGTTTAGTTTTTAAAAAAAAAAAAGACCTCAGGAGAGATGGAGCCAAGATGGCAGACTAAAATCAGGGCCTCCTTGAATTCTTCCCTAAACCCTCCAAATACCTTAAATAATGGCTCCAAACAAGTTCTAAAGCAGCAGAACTAACAAAAAAAGAGAGTAAAACAATTTTACAGCCCAAGACAACTTAGATCAACAGAATTTAAGGTCCAGGGTGCACCAGGGTGAGAGTAGAGTGCAATCTGAGCCAGTAGAGACTGGGCCCCAGCAAACCTGGAGCAGGCTTCCGGAAGACTGAATCAGTGGCAGAAGTGACAATTTTCAGACCTTTCAGCCCAGAAATGCCAAAGATAACTTAGAAAGCTATCAGAAAAGATTTACTGCAACTGTGTAAGAGTGGAACACAATCCAGCACAAGTCATAACATCAGGAGCAAGCTTTAGAAGCCATAGATTCAAGCAGCAGCAGTGGCTGCTTCTGGAGTTCTCAGTTTACCAACAATAATGGGATTAAAGAATTTGTGAGGAAATTGCAAAAATCTCTTTGCTAGTAGTGAGTCAATACACTGTTGCTTTGTCCATATTTGGATTTGGATCACAGTCCTAGGTGTCAGTCCTAAGATAAGAAAGAGCACTAGCACACCAGAGATTGCAGCCATATATCCTCCTCACAGTGAGAGGGCAGAAAAGAGTGCTTGTGAACACTTACAGACTGGAACACAGGACAAGAGAGTAGTAAACACACCTCTCATTACATCATACCATCTTGGAAGAACTGAAAACTTATTGTTTCCTTGAAAGCTCCCTGAAAACAATAGCACAAAACTTCTTAAGTTTGAACAATGAACCTTCCACTCTAGAAGAAGAATTCTACTTCAACAAAGTCAAAAATCAAGTCGATTAGGCTGGGGAAATGGAAAAGGAAATACAAAAAGGAAATACAAAAGCTCAATGAAGAAAATAAAACCTTAAAAATTATAATTTGGTAAATGGAAGCCAATAACTTTATAAAAAATCAAGAAACACAAAACCAAAACAATGAAAAAATAAAAGACATGAAATATTGAAAAAATAACAATTTCTGATCAAAGTGCATCCACATCTAGAGAGAGAACTATGAAAATTAAATATGAAGCAAAACATAGTATTCCCACATTTATTGTTGTTCTTGTTGTTTGCTTGCTTTGGTTTCTTTTCTCCTTTCTCATAGTTTTTTTTTTTTTTTTCTCTTTTGATGTGATTTTTTTTGTGCAATATGATGAATATGGAAATTTGTTTAGAAGAATTGCACGTGTTTAACCTATATTGGATTCCTTATTGTCTTATGCAGTGAGAAAGGGAGAGCTAAGGTGAAAAATGTAAAACACAAGGTCTAGCAGAAGTGAATGTTGAAAACTATTTTTGCATATATTTGAAAAAAATAAAATACTACTTTAAAAAAAAGAATAATGAGAAAATAACTGACCTGGAAAATAGATCCAGGAGAGATGATTTTTAAATTTTTGAACTAGCAGAAAGACATGATACAAAAGAAAAAAGGATCCTATACATCATCTTTCAAGATGCTGTCAAGGAAAAGTACCCTGTTATTCTAGAACCAGAGGATAAAATAAACATTGAAAGAATTCACCAATCATCTCCTGAAAGATCCCAAAATGAAAATTCCCAGGAATATTATAATCAAGTTCCAGGGTTTCCAGGTCAAAGAGAAAATATTGCAAACAGCCAAAATAATAATAATAATAATAATAATAATAATAATAATACAAGTATTATGGAGTCACAGTCAGTATAAAATAAGACTTAGCAGCTTCTACACCAAAAGATCAGAGAGCTTTGAATATGATATTCTGCAGGGCAAAGGACCTAGAATTATAATCAAGAACCACTCACAAAGCTCAGTATAGTCCTTCAGGAGGGAAAAATGAATATTTAATGAAATAAAGAACTTAGTCTGCCTGCATTTTTGATTTCCTTCACAGGCTAACTGTACACTATTTCAAAGTCCAACTTTTTTTTATACAACAAAATAACTGTTTGGACATGTATACATATATTATATTTAATTTATACTTTAACATATTTAACATGTATTGTCAACCTGCCATCTGGGGGAAGGGGTGGGGGGAAGGAGGGAAAAAGTTGGAACAAAAGGATTTGCAACTGTCAATGCTGAAAAATTACTTATGTATATATCTTGTAAATAAAAAGCTATAATAATAATAATAAAAGAAATAAAGAACTTAAAAATATTCTTGTTGAAAAAGTTGAATAGAAAATTCTTCTTTCAAATACAAAAATCAAGGGAAGTATAAAAAAATAAACAGAAAAGGGAAGTCATAAGGGACTTAATAAGGTTAAACTGTTCACATTCCTATGTGGGAAGAATATACTTGTAATTCATAAGAACTTTTTCATTATTAAGACAGTTAGAAAGAGTATATATAGACAGAAGTCACAGGTGTCAGTTAAATATGAAGAGATAAAATCTAAAAAATAAGGGGTGAGAGAGGTATTTCTCTTTCTATTTGAGAAAGGAAAAGAAAGAGGTAAAATGGGATAAAATATCTTATATAAAAAGACAATTAACAGAATTGGCTCAAAGAGAAATAATATACACAATCAAATTTGTGTTGAAACCTATCTTCCTCTACAAGAAAATAAGAAGGAAAGAGGATAAGAAAATGAAGAGGGAGTGATAAAAGGAAAAGCAAATTTGGAGAGGGATAATCAGAAGCAAAACACTTTCAAAGGAGGGACAGGATAAAAGAAGAGGTGGAATAGAATAAACAGGGGAAGAGGAGGAAATGAGATTGAAAGAAATAAAGGTAGCAAAAGTAACTATGAAAACATTTTGAAGCGAATTTCTCTGATAAAGACCTTATTTCTCAAACATAGAGAGAACTGAGTCGAATTTATAAAAATAGGAGTTATTCCCCAACTGATGAATAATCAAAAATATGAACAATTTTCAGATGAAGTAATCAAAGTTAGCTATATTCCTATGGAAAAAATACTCTAACTCACTATTGATTGGAAAAATGCAAATTGAAACAATTTTTAAGTAGGCTAATAATACAGGGGAAAAATGGCAAGTGATGGAAGGATGTAGGAAAAATGAGACATTAATGCATTGTTGATGGAATTGTGAATGGTATCAAGTTAATAATTGATAGACTGATTTGGAATTATGTCAAAGGGACTAGAAAACCATGCAGACCCTCTGACTTAGAAAAACTGCTACTCAGACCATATTCCAAAAGAGATTAAAAAAGAAAAAAGAAAAATTTGCTATATACACAAAAATAATTATAGCACCTCTTTCCTGGGAGCAAAGTACGGGTTAATTCCCTGGAGGGCCTCGGAGTCAGACAGAGTAAGAATAAATTAAAGTCCTTGGTCTTTAGTGGGAGAAGTAAAGGAGGCAGACAAGGAAAATCTTGGATTCTGGAGTCCAGAGTCACTAACTTCTCTCCTCCTCATCCTGCCACCAAGTCACTCTGACCTCTCTCCACCCCCTACTGCTTTCCTTATTCTTCAATGTTAATGTTGCTGTTCCTTGAGGACTCTAATCAGGAAGTTTCTCAACTTGTATAATATATTCTCCAATCCTTGCCTCTGATTATCTTTTTTTTATTATTATTATAACTTTTTTATTGACAGAACATATGCCTGGTAATTTTTTACAACATTATCCCTTGCACTCACCTCTGTTCTGACTTTTCCTTTCCCTCCTCCCACCCCCTTTCCTAGATGGCAAGGAGTCTTATACATGTTAAATATGTTATAGTATATCCTAGATACAATATATGTGTGCAGAACCAAACAGTTCTCTTGTTGCACAAGGATAATTGGATTCAGAAGGTAAAAATAACCTGGGAAGAAAAACAAAAATGCAAACAGTTTATACTCATTTCCCTGTGTTCCTTCTCTGGGTGTAGCTGCTTCTGTCCATCATTGATTGATTGGAACTGAGTCGCCTCTGATTATCTTAACACCAAACATTCAGCAAACACCAACAGGGAGAAGAATCATTTATCCAAGTATATGTTAATAGAGTCATTGTTTTGCATCGAATAGGTAATCAGCCTTAAGTGCTCAGTTGTCTGATTCAAGTATACTTTTTTGGAGTTTCAGCTCTACAGCAAAGAGTGAGAAATTAAATGAATACCCATCATTTGGGAAATGACTGAAAAACTTGTGGTACATGATTAGGATAGAATATTATTGTGCTCTAAAAAAATGATGAGTAGGAAAATTTGGAAAGAATTCCATGAGCTGATGCAAAGTGAAATGTACTGTGGACAAAGTAACAGCAATATTTCAAGATGATCATCTGTGAATAACTTTGCTCTTCTCAGTTGATACAAGAGAATTATGAAAGACTTATGATGAAAAATGCTATCCATCCTCAGAGAAAAAATTGATGATATCTGAATACAGATTGAAGCATGCTTTTTTTTAAACTTTATTTTTCTAAAGGTTTTTTATTGTCTCTGTTTTCTTTTACCATATGACAATTATGAAAATATTTTGCATAACTGCACATGTATTACTTATATTAAATTGTTTGCCTTATCAATAAAGAATAGGAGGTTTGGAGAGAGGAAGGATGGAAAATAAAATACCAGATAGCTTTAAAAAAAAAAAAAAAACAGAAAGAGAAGAAAGGACCTCAGGGTATAATGCCTTATCTTTCCAGGTGATGTTCAGAATCTTCCTAAGATAATTCAAATAGAAGCAATTCATTTTCCTGGACTGTTGCTAGTACACTGTATAGGTTTCAGAGGCATTTAACAATGAAGTGAGCACAATCACTTTTTAGAACATCAGTTTATGGAAACTGAGTGGATGTCCATTAATTGTGGAATGGCTGAATAAATTATGGTATATGAATGTTATGCAATATTATTGTTCTATAAGAAACAAACAATAGGATTATTTCAGAAAGGCCTGGAGAGACTTACATGAACTAATGTTAAGTAAAATGAGGAGAACCAAAAGAACATTGTACAAGATTATGTACAATAACTCTAACGGATGTGACTCTTTTCAACAATGAGGTGATTCAGACCAATTCCAATAAATTCATGATGAAGAGAGTTATCTGCATCTAGAGAGAGGACTGTGGGGACTGATGTGTATCACAACATCGTACTCTCACCTTTTTGTTGCTGTCTGTTTGCATTTTGTTTTCTTTCTCATTTTTTTCCTTTTTAATTTGATTTTTCTTGTGCAGCATGATAATTGTGGAAATATAGAGAGAAGAATTATACATGTTTAATGCATATTGGATTACTTACTGTCTAGGAGAGAGGGTAGAAAGAAAGGAGGGAGAAAATTTTAGAATACAAGGTTTTGAAAGGGTGAATGTTGAAAACTATCTTTGCATGTATTTTGAAAACAAAAGGCTTTTTTTTTAATGAACTTCAGTTTAATAGCAATCTAATTCCTCTTCTCTTCTATACTTTCCATCAAAACCTCTGAGATACTAATCTGGCTGTGCCAATGGTGCATCAACCTCATCATCTATGTGTGAATTACTGAAAGGTACATGAATTTATCCACAGCATTAAGTATTTCTCCATTTGCTAGAAAGCCAATGAGTCCATGTATGGATGGTATAGTGATGGCTGGTAGAGAACCCGTGCTTTTTGGTGCTAATTATTGAGCCACAATTAGCATAAACAGCAGAGAGTTCATCCATACTTTTTATTTCTACAGGTTGAAGAAAGGGTCATCATAGAATATTTAATTTTTTAAAAATGCTTTGAAGCAGCTATTTCAAGGAATGGGAAAAATAATCAATTAGACAGGAATAAAAGAATTGCCTTGTTGTAGTGAGAGCACATTTGAGAATATAAATTCACAAGAGATCCAATCTGAATGATTATATAACTTACCCCAGCTCATTCAGCAGCATATGAATAGGAAAAGAAAAATAAGATAATAGGAACAATCTAGGGTTGTGACTTGGCAAGATGGGAGCAAATATAGAGGACAAGTGAACAAGGGGTTCAAGTGAGGAGGCTAGATGGAGTTGAATTGCTCAACTAAATAATTAAGACTTGGAAGGAAAAAAAGCAGTCTGAACAGAGATGAAAATCTGGAAGAATACTGAAGGATAAAGGGTGTAGAGTTTGTGGTGAAGATAATAGTTTTTAGAAAAAGTATAGAAAAACTTATGTAAAGGTGGAATGATAAGTTATTAACAGATAAAAGTTTCAGTGCTCTTGATTAAAAAATTAGAATACTTAAAAGTGGTAGTACCATAAATAGTATGATAATTCCTATTTATAGCTGAAATAGAAAGAAAGAATATATTGCACAAGTCGACAAACTTCCTGATTAGAATTCTCAAGGAACATCAACATCAACATTGAAGAATAAGGGAAGCAGTAGGGGGTAGAAATGAAAGCTGAACCAAATACTTAACTCATTGAGAAATTTAGAAAAATGATCTATGCTGATAGAACAAATCCACCAAGAACTAATCTTAATATCACCTAGACTTCATCTTTCTGTCTTATTCAAAAGTACACGAGGAAAGGCTTTGTCAAATGTTTTGCTGAAATCTATTTATGACATATGCCATATATCATACATGACATATGTCACTGGCATTCTCCTGAATAATAATTTTTCCAAGAATCAAAGTCAAATTTATCACTTTATAGATTGACTTTCCCTGTCTCTCCCTTCCTTCTCCCACAAAAAAAGAAAAAAACAAATAACAAGATATTTGCCCATTCTCTCTCCTGCCATATTTTCCCCATTCTTCATAATTTTTCAGAGCTCAGCATGAGTGACTTTGAAATCAAATTATCTTATCAAAAAAGAAAATTAGGCTAATCTGATGAACCTGATGATGAAACTATGCTGGATTAATGAGATATTCCATTCTACATATCCATAAATAATCCCTTTAATAACTTTCTGATAAATTTATGTCAAACAATTCCTTATCCTGGAAGGCTACTATCTCTTCCTTTACTAAGTAATTTGTATCCAGAAATCTTGTGGAAAGCAGAAGGAGAAGAAAAGAGTAAGGAAGCTTTTCCTTCTTTGATTTTTTTTTTAATTTGACTAAACTAAGTCAGGAAAGCTAGGTGCCAACAGTAAATAGAGTGCTAGGCCTAGAGTCAGGAAGCTGAGTGTTCTGAGTTTAAATCTAGTCTCAGACACTTGTGACCCTAAGTAAATAACTTAACCCTATTTGCTTTAGTTTTTTCATCTGAAGAAGGAAATAGCAAACCACTTTGGTATCTTTGCCAAGAAAAAAACAAATAGAATCATAAATTGCTGAACATGATTAAAACAATTGAACAACAACAAATATAAACCTATGGTAGTAAATAATGACTAGACTTGGAGACACTTAATTTTGCAGATGGACATAAGAGATTATTTGCTTGATCATTTCTTTCAATTTTTTGGTATACCAGAAAAAACATTAGGAAAAAACTCAATTTGGGAAGAGAATGTTGTTCAAATTGGAAAACACAATAAAATCTACCCAAATATTACTTATTCCATTAAAGCCCAAATAGAAACAAAAGAGGTTTATATTCACCTTTTCCAAGATAAATAGATTTAAATTTTCTTTTCTATTACATTTTGCCCTGACCATAAGATTCAAAAAATCAGTGCTGAATGGTCTGATTTATCCAACAACACTAAACCTTCTCTGCTTTTCCAAGTCATGTGTTTGATCTCTAAGTCCCTTGCTTCATATATATTTGCTATTGAAATTAACATTTTAAGAGTCTTAAAAAACTTATGGCATTAAATGGCATTATCTGGATGAGATTCAAAAAGCAGTTATTAATTGTTTAACACCCCCATTAAAGGCAAAAATCTCTCAAAATACTGAAGTGTCCATTCTTAAAGTGATATTAGTCTTGCCCAGCCTCCAAAATAATTCATGCATGCAAGAAAAATTAAATAATACTGACCTTTGTGCCCTTGAGAAAAAGTAAATTTTGCACTGTCAAACTCAAGTTAAAGATGAATGGAACATCCAAGTTATAAATACAACCTATAGTCTGACTATTTTTTTCATGGTAAATGAGGATGAACAAAACATAATCAAAATTTTAACAACTTAAGGATGTTTTAATGCTTTAATTTTAATTGAGTCTGTTTAGTAAAAAGTTTTATAGTAACATAAAAAAACCAAAGGATCTTCAAATTTCATTGAGAAAATTTTGCTATAAACAGGTACTGTTTATAAACAGGATTTATTTATGATACTACTTGTCAAACCACTGGTTTTTTATCTCTGCAATTCTAAACCATACAGTATCACAAAAAGCAACAGATCATTCTATTTCTTTTAGGAATGAAAAGGATTAAATACCAGCATGCTTTTATAAAGGTCTTAAGCTTATCAAAGCCACAGAACACCCTATCTTTATTACTACATGAATATTGAAAAGTTGGCTCTTAGGAAAAAAATACAAAAATGTAGCTTTAAAAAAAAAAAGAAAAGCAGACATTCTAGTTACTTGATTGATGTTCTGATGATCTGCTTTCTGAAAACAAACCTAAACAACAACATTTCTAAGATCAAGCTAAGACTGTTGAAAGATAAATTTGAATTTCTGACGATCAGGGAAAATAATATGCTTAAGGATGAGTTTAATATTCTAAGTGTGATGTCCTACATGAATCATAAATGCTTTTTCAATTATTCAGAGTACAATTTCTGTCTTGCATTTATGGCATTGTGGTTAAAGATATAGAATAGCTTATTTTGATGGTTATGATAGCATTTCCCTTACCAAATGAAGGACAGTGTTTCTATATACACACACCTCACAGAAATCACAAGTAACTTACCAAGCATCAGTTGATAAGACCTGGTTCAGTAAGAGTAATCAGATTCAATTAGTTACTTATTATCACCTCACTGGCCAAATAAAGGAAGGAAAATGAATTTTAGGATCCAAAAAAACTTACATAACTAAGCTAAAGCATTAGAAATCATGTAAAAAAATTAGTCAGAGCTATGGAAAATAACTGATTCATAAATATACTGGAAAGATCAATACAAAATACATATAGCCTCCCCATTATAGTTTGTAAGGACCACCTCCAAGTTGGCAAGCTTCTTTTCTTCCTACTCTGAAAATTCCTGAGTGAATCAGTCAGATTCTACATGTTCAAAAGAAGGTGAAAAACCTTTGAAAATGACTATGTTCAATTTACTGAGACTGAATTCAAATCATTTTTTGTTATCCATGGTAACAGTGAAGAATTCTATTGGTCTTTTTTGCCTATAGCCTTAACCTTATAAAACCTTTCCATGAAGTACAGAAACAACTCCTATAGCTTCAAATTCCCTTTCCCAAAAGTTATAAATTCTTCAACACCTCTAGTATCCATGATTTAATTAGCATGAGTTATTCTGACATAAGGGCAAATCATAACCCACTCAATACATTAGGGAACTGTATTTGTGAGTTGCTGTGACTAGAAAAATTCATCACAAGTTGTCTTGCCCTTTGGCAATGTTCTGCACTTAACTAAGAAGGTGCTATGATAACAGACATATGGTCCTTGAGACCTTTCCAGTTTAATAGGAATTTTAATGGTTATGATAGTATCTCCCTTACCAAAGGAAGGACAATTTTTCTAAATACACACACCCAGAAACCACAAGTAACTCACTCAGCATCGATTGACAAGGCCTGGGCCAGTAAGAGTAATCAGATTCTACCAATTAGATATTATCATCTCACTGGCCAAATAAAAGAAAGAAAATGAACTTTGGTATCAAAAAACTTAGATAACCAAGTTAAAGTATCAGAGATAAAAAAGGGTATACTTTTCCCATCAAGAAGAGAATCACTATTGCTATTAAATGCTACACGAAGTTAATTTTTATAAAAATATAGAATCAATTTTGGAAAACACTTCAGAGATCACCTAGTATCAAAAAAAGATATCTTACAAAGAATCCCTATACATTATACCTTATAATTTGTCATCTGGTCCTTTGAGTAGGAACACTCTCCATCAATTAATCAATCAACAAAGATTTTTAAGTAGCAACTACATATCAGAAAATATGTTATTGAGTAAATAAAGACAAAAATGAAAATACTGTCTGTTCTTAAAGAATTTACATAATATAGAGAAAATATTTATATGCATAATTATAATATGTATATACAGACTCTATACATTATATATACATTAATATGCATACATGTGCATATGTGTGTGTATACACATGTGTGCATATGTGTATATGTGTGTGTATGACTTTGAGAGAAGGGAAGGCATTGGAAACTGGGAGGAAAAAAGTAGTAGACCATTGATTCAAAACTAGAAGAGTCCCTAAAGCACAGGATAATAGCTTTTGTTGTGTCAAAGATGCTTATGAAAATCAAGTAAAACCTATGAACTCAGAATTATGTTTTTTTATGAATAAAAATAAGATACATAGAATTACAAAGGAAATTAATTATATTAAAATATAGTTATCAAAATATTTTTTAAAACAAATTCACAGGCTTCAAGTTAGAGGCTAGTTCAAGAACTTTCATTTTTCAGAAGAAGAAACCAGAGCTCAGAGAAACACACCTCTCATAAAATTTATGAATCAATGAAATTATATGGCCAAGGTCATATAATAGTCAAGCTGAGATTTCGACCCAAGTTATCTAGCTCCAAATTCAACATACTTTCTACTGCACTATCTAGCATTTGAGGATGATTTTGATTACTAAGAAATGTTGTAAAGTTGTTCCTTATATCAAGTTTAAATTTACTTTCTGTCTCTTGCTTCTACTTAAACTCTCTAGGTCTATAGACAATATATTTAGTCTCACTTGTATAAAAGAGCCATTTAAATACTTGAAAATAGTCATTATGTTTCTTATTCTACTCCTATACCGATAGGTTCTCTCTTCAGACTAAACAGATACAATTACTTCAAATACTGCTCATCTTGCATACCAGTGAGTCCTTTCATCATCCTGGTTGCCCTCTAATGGACACTTCAATGTCCTACTTAAAATGTGGTACGTAATAAAATTTTGCAGGTATGGACTGATAACAGCAAAACTCAGTGGAACTATCATCATTCTGATCTAGAACACAATGCTTCTCTTCAAATAGACTACTATTGCATCAGCATTTTTGCCTGTCCAAATCATATTGTCAATTCATATTGAATATCCTATTCCTTAAAATTCCTAGATCATTTTAAATTGAACAAGGTGTATTCTTCTACTCTCCTACTTATGTTCAAAAAATTAACTTTCAAGTATTACTTACAACATATCCATATGAAAATGCATTTATTAGCTTCAACTCAATATTTTAATCCCTGACAAACCATCAGCAATGCAAAAAAAGGTTTATTTTCAGTTTTCCAGGCTCTGACTAATGTTCATGAGAGAAAAAATAAAGCAGGAGATGTCAAAGAACTTGATTCAAGAGTCCTGCTCTCAGGTTACTTAAATAAGCATACACACCTCACCATACTGAAAGACACAAAAGTAACTCCTTCCTCTTCTAATGTAATCTTAGTGTCTTTCCAGAAGAAAGATGGGAATGGGGATGGTGGTGAGACAGAATAAAGGTGTCCCATAAAGTTTGGGTTTGGTTTTGTTGTTTGTTTGCTTTTTATATAAGTGATCAGAGATGCATGAGTCTTTTCCCAAGGTTTGATTTTCTAAAGAGTATGAAGCAAAAAATTAATCTTGAGGAAAGTTCCAATCCATTAAAATCATCTCCCGAAACTTACACAGCTCAGCTATTCACCTACAAGTTCATTTTAATAGTAATATCACTGAAAAACATAATAGTCTTTTGTCCTCTCAACAATTTGTCTATGCACATGTTCATCATCTGTAAGGTGATACAGTCAAAAGTCCCTAGAAAAGCTTGACTCCTAATAAGCTTACGAAGTCCTTTCCAAAAGATTCAAGCACATGAAAACTTATCAGATTGATTGGGATACTGCCATGATCAATCTTTCCTTTACAATAATTTGGCACAGAAAATAGAGAATTGTAAGTGAGGAGAGCTACATTCTAGTTCTGCCAATTCTATCACCACCTAATTATAGCATGTTTCTTCAATTTCTGAATGCCTCAATGTCTTAAGTCATTCATGCAGATTTAATTTATGGCAATTTAAATTGTGTGAAGAAGCTAATGGCTTTGGAATAATGCATTGCCTCATACTGAATTTAATCAGGGTCTATTAATGGTCAGGCTATTTTTGTCTCTTTACACTATGAATTATAAAATTGAGGGCCATCTAATTCAGTCTCTGAATAAGCAGAAATCTATTCTACCTCACTCCCTAACAAATATCCATCAAGTGTCAGTTTTTTAAAAAAAAATTCTACTACCTCATAATTCCGTCCATAAGTCTCTTCAACAAAGCTTAATATCTTCAGTTTCTTTGACTGATGCACTCTGGCTTCCAATTCCCTTAATTTGTTTACAATTTTCTTCTACATGTCTTCACTAAATACTGTGCAAGGTTAATTTTTTATAAAAACCATAGAATCTGAAGCCAACTATAAGAATCTATAGTTATTATTTTTAAATGTCATCTGCCATTCAATCCATAGTTCTAATTTGTCATGATCTCTTTGGTTTCTAATGCTGTCATACAATGCATTAGATATTCTCCTACAGCTATTTGTCACCCGAAAAAGTGGTAAACATAGCATTTTTACCTTCATCCATTATTGAACATAATAGGATCGAACAAATTCCTGAAATATTTTGCTAGAAACCTTAAATATCCATTCACTAATATCCATCTACTTAGGATCTCATAATTCAACCATCTAACTATACTGTCAGCAATTCTACATTTATTGTTCAGTAGCAAGAGAGTCTTACCTGATAAAAGTCATATAGACTATATCTCTGGCATTTTCCTGGTGTGTTGGACTAGTAACAAAAGGAAACAAAGCAATGTTAATATATTTTTTTGGATAAAGTTATCCTGGCTCTTATTTCCCTTTCTAAGTACATAAAACTAACCCTTAAATAATACATGTCATCAGTGGTTATATTAACCAAACTTCCCCATTAAGAAATTTGGACTTACAAAAAGTTACTAAAGAGTTAATTCCCATTAATCCAGCAGTCCCATTACCACATGGAGGTTAAAGACAGAAATAAAGATACCAAATTCTGAAGAGCATTTTTTGATAGTAGGAAATAAACTCTAGAAACAAAGTGAATAAATATTGATAGGGAATGGCTAAACATAGTTAAGGTGTTTTATATAATGAAATACTTCTATGCATTCAGACTGTAAGGAAAACAATGGAAAGACTTTCACAAACCAACATAGTGTGAAATAAGTAGAAACACAATGAGGATAATAATAATAGATAGCATTTAAATAGTTTTTTTTTTCTAATTTCCAAAATGCTATATATGTTGTCTCATTTGGTCCTCACACCTCTATTTGAGAGGTATTTTTAGTGTTCCTATTGATGAATGAAGACATTATATTCCTGACTATCCATTTTTTTCTTCCTTGTAGATTATTCTTCTGTTGTCTGCTGTGCACTATTAACTTTATTCTTTTTTTTCGTCTTTTATCCCCCACCTCTCCTAAGCAGGCTTCAGTTAAGCACAGATATATTTATATATGCACATGCACATATACATACATGCATGCATATATACACACACATGCATTTACACATTCATTGACGTGCATCTAAAACAATATTCATATGACTGGCATATAATGTATATTTTTGTCTTGATCGAATCTTTAAGTTTGACTCTGAGATCAATAACTACTAACTGTTTTTTTCCTAATAAATTCTATCCCTGATTCTTATTGTAGTGTTTGTATGTACCTCTTATTGCCTTTTCCTGTTAATCTTAGTTCTACTCCTTAACTTGCCTTACTATTACTTTGCCTTCCCCCTCCCATGGATCCCCTCTCTTATCTTCCCTCTCCCACCTTCCCCCTCATTCCCATTGATCTACATGCCTTGTCCCACTGTACTACATTCTATATCCTATCTTATATTATCCCCTCCCCCTTATTTCTTTATAGATTTTAGAAGTCACTATGCTCTTTATGATATGTGTGAGTGTGTCTATGTGTCTGTGTCTGTGTGTGTATGTGTGCATTGTTCTCTCTTTAATCCATTCTGGAGGTGAGTAAATTTCCAGAACTACCAGCCTTCCACTCCCTCTGATGCCTCTGTGTCACTTCTTCCTCTGCCCCTCATTTGTATCGCATAATTGCTATTTTTATTTTTTCCTAGACAATTTTATTTTTTAGAGTCAGATCATACTCAGCTTTCTCCTAATATTTCTTTTGAATACCCAGTTACTGATATCAATTTTAGATATACACTTTACATTTCCATGTATTAAACATAAACAATTTGTCTTTTTTTTTTTTTTTTGGTCCCTTGAAATTAGTCTTTGATGCTGGTTTTTTTATGTTAAATTTTTTGTTGAGTTAGGTTTGTTTGAACCAATCTGAAAATTTGATAATTTGTTGAATCTCCATTTTTTTAAATTCAGTATTATACCAATTTTGCTGGATATCATATTTTCAGCCATATCTTTAGTTCTTTTGATTGTCAATATATAATATTCTAGAACCTGCAATCTTTTATTGCAGCCATTGATAAATACTGTACAATTCTAGTTATAGCTCCAGCATGTTTGAGTTGTTTTTACTTTGTTTCTTGTAAAATGTTTTCTTTGATCTGGGAGTTTCAAAATTTGGCAATAATACTCCTATGGATTTTACTTGTAGGAATTCTTTGAGGTGGTGATTGGTGGATTTTTTTCTATTTCTACTTTCCCCTATTGTATCACTTCAGCACAATTTTCTTTAATTATTTCATGATATTATTGTGTCAAGGTTCTTTATTTTTAAGTTCTTCCATAAATTGTTTCTGGGCCTGTATCCATTTAAAATTATACTTTGGACTTGGAGAAGCTTTTTTACTTCAATGTCCTCCTTTGAATATGAATCCCAATCTTTCCTATAAGTTTCTATGGTTGGAGAACTTTTTATTATAACCACAGATAATTTTAGAGTGGGGAAGGGGGATAGTGCCTGTAACTTCACTTCACTGAAATGTATATCTATAACATATGTACTAGTGGACTCATAGAGTTGGTTTCTAAGCATCCACCTAATTATTCCTGTGTATGCAGTTAGAACAAACTTGTTTTAGTAATTATGAATCTTAAACAAAAGTTTTTATTTGGTACTGGGATTTGGTGTAATCAATACAATGTTATCTACAAACAGAAATATATGGGATGTCAATCATAATAAAAATGATAATTTTGGGTGATAATATATATGCCTCATTCATTAATAATTAGAGAATAGTTGAAAAGAAGTTATTGTGACTTTTCTAGAATCTTGTGTAAATTTGAGATATAGATGGGAAACTGCTTGGTGGAAGACATTTTTTAAGGTAACATCTTTGTTCTACTGAATTAAATCAACAATATAAACCATAGAATCCTATATTTCCTTATCCTTCCATTAAATGTATAATTATAAGCATGTAGTATGTTATATGTTATGAAAGCTTGCCTGTTCCCTTTCTTTTCTTCACATCTTTCTCATTAACTTCATTAATAACATCCTGGATACATATGGAGGTTCTCCTCATAAATATTTTTTGGCAATGATTATCCATAGGGACTGATGGCCAATTCATTTTCTAGACAGTTGTTGTTGCTGTTGTTTTCTAATAAAATCATCTTCTGTTATTTTCTCAAACATATGTTATTCTATTTTTTTCAGCTATCCTGAGCAAAGATTCCTCAATGCTTTGAAAATGTTATCTTCAGAATAAATTTCTTTTTGCATATTCAATTGGGCCTCAGTGTTCTTCCCCTCTTCATATTCTTCTCATCTTTATATTTTTTTTTTATATTTCAAGTCAGAGATCACAATAATACAATTCAAATGTGGTACTCCATTGTCATTGATGACTTTCCTTCAAGTGTCGAAGATAGACTTTGAACACATCTCTCAAATCTAAATCTATTTATCTCCATTTCAGGCAGGCTCTCCAATTTACCCTTTTTAATTAAAATTTTATTGTCATCTTTAATTTTGATATCTCCTCTATTTCACTCTCTTTCCTTCCTTCCAGAAAAGCATTCCTTATAACAAAGAATCACAAAGAACAAACAAATATTCAACAAAATCAACAATTCAACCAAGTTAAAAACTTATATGCAGTTTCCTACTTATCATCAATCTCTGAAAAGAAGAGAAAGAGGTATAATCTCATATGCTTTCTTTGAAATCAGACTTCATAATTTCATAGAATTTTCAGTTTCATTTTGTTATTATTGCTATTCAAGTTCCAACTAAAATTTGACCTATAAGAAATCTTTTTCAATCCCTCTGTTAATAATCTCCAATTTATCTTATATATCTTTTTTGTATATAATTGTTCACATGTTGCCTCTCCATTAAACTGTAAACTTCTTTTAGCACAAAGACTGCTTGGATTTTTTTCTCCTGTCTTTGAATCTCTAGGACTTAGCACAGTGTGTGGCCCTGAGGAGGAATTTAATAAATGATAGTGTTTTTATTGACTTGTTCACTCTCTCCCAAGATACCCATCATTTCTATTTTGTTGGAGAATGTTTGTGTCTCAATTAAATTCTCTAAGTCTTGGCTTGAGTTGCCATTTAAAGAACCAAATGAAATAATGGACATGAAAATGTCTAAATTGTAAAGGGCTTAATAAATGTCAGATGTTGTCATACTGCATGTAAAAACTCTATAGGACATCAAAGAGAAGATAATGGGGTAAAGAACATGACATTCTAAACAATAAGGGAAAATATTAGGGCATCATGGCATTATGGTTGAAAATTACGTATTCTCCTTCTCACCAACTACTGCTAAGTATCCTTTAAATTAAATATCTCAATATTCAAGACTAGGCTTGAGATAGTAATGGTTAATTAAATGCCAAATGTTACTATGCAACTTTTAATGAGTTACTAGAGTTATTCATTTATAAACATGTGCTTGTACTCAAGATGTGTAATTGAAAGAGATATGTAAAAAATCTGGTTAGCCTCAGCATTCACATCCTTATTTAATAATAGTGTGATCCAAATGTGCTTAATTTATTTCTAGGAAAAAAAAAAAAACATTCACCAAATTTAAGAAGTATCATAGCAAAGGCCTGTGGAAGAACAAAGACGGAAAATAATTTGAAATATAATATACTTTAGCCCTGTTCTGTCAAAAGTATTATTTTCTTCCCATTTATCAATAAGAAATGATTGCTATGAACAGAAAGCAGAGTTGTTATTTGAGATCTATTGAATTCCCAGTGCAAAAACTCATCCTATTCATGCAAATCAAAAACTTTACTATAATTTGAAATCTTAGAGGATTGCTTGTGGGAACCAAGACCAAGACATTTAGTGTTTTTTCCAAGGTCACATAGCTAGTATATATCAGAGGTAGGACCTGAAATTAGGCCTTCCTAAATCTTAAACAGTCAACAAAACACTATGCCACACTCTTTCTCTTTTTTTAACCCATCCATGAGAATAAAAGAAACTGAAGCAATTATCTGTTTTGCCTAAGGTCATTTATCTGTTAATATTATAACTTATTTCTTCCTCATTCTACACCCAGAACTCTATCTATTCCATCACTCTGTTTCCACATATGTTACATTTATGTTTAAGTGTAACAAATGGGAAGGTAAAAAGAAACTTTGCAAAATAGGATTTGGGGACCCCCCCCCGAAAATCTCAAAGAGAGCACTTCTCTGGTGGATCCATATAATTGCTATTGAAATACCAAACATATTAACTGCTTTTTAACATCCAAACCCAAATCAACTTAAAAATATATATTACATTGTTAACTTATTTAAGGCCACAAAAGGTATCTTTAAGGCATTGACATGATTGGGAAATCCTTATGGGTCATTTGAAGTCTAAAGGGAAAGATAAGAAATAAGATAAAAAGATTTGAAAAGAAAAATGGAGTGTAGAAAATTGTAATGTACAGCTGGTACTGAGTGAATTCTGAAAACTCAGATGAACTAGGGAGGAAAAGCAAATTATACAAAGGAAAAAGGAGGTAAGCTTGAGGGAAGGAAAAAGGTAAAATTGGAGAAACTTTCATAGGATAATCTCCATTTTCCATTTGAATAAGGTAGAAAGAAGGTCATCCAGAATATGAAATTAAGGGCTTGGAGATAACCAAAAAGAAGAAAGCAGAAGACATATGTTCAGAGGGAAATAGTTAAGTATTTTGCAATAAGTACAATCAAGAATTAGTCTACCAATGAGTGAAACATAGTTAATTGACAGAAATAGGGAAAACCATTTAGTAATTCAACAAGATACCTTCCCCATTAATACCACCACATAACTGAATACAGTAGGAAGTAAAGAAGTACATTTTGCACATTTTTTATTAATTTTAAGGAAATTCTAACAAAGAGAATGTGATTATTAATTGGAAAATCATGCCAAGTCTTTAAGGGAAAAATCAATGAACCAACCCTTGCCACATGGCAGAAGATGCCAAGGAATCTGAAATGGATGCAAACATCTGTAACCTTACTTTCATTTTCCATCTGAGGATAATAACATTGCTGAAAAGTATGAGGAATAACTAACTAATAAAAAAAAACATCTATGAATACTGGTAAAGACAAAAAGAAAGGAAATATCATTTGGACTCTAGTGTCCATGGAGTCCATCCCTGAGAACTCTCACAGAAAGTCTGTCACATTAATCCCTGCTTTTGAGGATGTTTTGAGGACAAAAGGAGGGATTTAAAGAAGGATAAAAAGTTCTAAAATAATGATAGTAACAACAATCATTTATATAATACTTTAAGGTTTGCAAAGTGTTTTGCAAATATTATCTCATTTTATCCTCACAATAAACCTGGAAGGCATAAGCTATTATCATAACTGTTTTTATAAGATATTTAATTACTGATGATAATTAAAGTAATAAGGTCTTTAACTACTGAAATCTTGAAAGAAGGTAAATTTAAAATCCCAAACAGCCAAAAACATGAGTGGTATTAGAGGTATATAGAATTTAGAGCTGAAAGAGACCTTAAAAATAATTATCTTCCAACCTTTTGTTTTATAAGTAAAGAAACTGAAATGCAGAGAAGTTGTGACTAATAACAAATGAAGAAGTTTCTTAAATTGCTTTATAAAGAAAAAATTGTAAATCTTTCTCCTTTCATAAACAGCATTTAGAGAGATTAGTTCCTACTCATTTTGTGCAGATTTTTCAGGAAGCAGCCACAGGATAATTTAAATAACTGCCTACATGTCCAGGGAAAGGTGAAGGAAAGGGAAAATCAAATGAGAAACAAGTGAGACTCTCCTTCAGATCCCTACATTCAACAGAAAGTCTTGACCAGAACATTAAATAGAGTATTCAAGTAGATAGAGGAGAGAGAACCCAAATAATATTAAGCTACCCTGAGTTTTTGTGGAATTGGGAAGAGAGAATAGAACAGAAGGCAAATGGAAGATTTCCTATAGTCCACAAAGAGAATTCTTGTATGCAAGCCTTAAATTTGGATTATAAAAGGTTTCAAAAATAGAGATATTCATGTTCATATGTCCATTTTTGAGTTATAAACACAATTAAAGTATTCATCCCTTAAGGGCCAGTCATTAAAGAGTGCACAAGGGAAAAGAAGGAGGCATCACCTGCTGAAAGCTGAAAAAGGTAGAATATCAATCAAAGAGATATAGAAAGCACCATGTTACAAAGTACTATCATCTTCAGGAAGCATTTGAGAACTGCAAGAAACAGAGCTGCACAGGAAAGTGACAGGCATTAATGGAAGCCTATAATGTTGGGGATGGTGATGGGGTATTAATAGAACTGTACAAACATATTTGTTTCAAAGAACACCAGAATGATTAAAAAAAATCTCAACTCTATGTAAGGCAGTAAAATGTACATTAAAGAATGATATAAAAAAGTAGATCATTATATTATTGTTCTGTAAGAAATGACCAGCAGGATGAATACAGAAAGGCTTAGAGAGATTTACATGAACTGATGCTAAGTGAAATGAGCAGAACCAGGAGATCATTATACACTTCAGCAATGAAACTGTATGATGTGATGACCACATTAGCAACCAGAGTATATTAAAATCAGCCAGAGTCAGAATAAGGGAAAATCTTTGAGCTTTATTCTTTGCCGAGGTGAAGGGGAATGGCAATACGAAGTGAGAGCAATCGCTACATGAATCCGGCCAGCAGTGCCTCTGCCTCTCTCACTCCACCCACCAAATCATCTCTATGTCATTTTCTATATAACACATCAAACATGCACAGAGAATGGGCGGGGCCATTCTTTCTTTAAACATATATTAATAGAGTATTATCCAATTGCTATTTAGCCTCACGTTCTTGGGACCTCAGTGCATCAACTCAAGCTTCAGCCCATTACAGTATGAGGATGTATTCTGATAGAAGTGGATTTCTTCGACAAAGAGATCTAATCCAGTTTCAATTGATCAATGATGGACAGAAGTAGCTACACCCAAAGAAAGAAAACTGGGAAATGAATGTAAACTGTTTGCATTTTTGTTTTTCTTCTCGGATTATTTTTACCTTCTGAATCCAATTCTTCCTGTTCAACAAGAGAATTGTTTGGTTCTGCACACATATATTGTATCTAGGATATACTATGACATATTTAACATGTATAGGACTGCTTGCCATCTGGGGGAGGGGGTGGAGGGAGGGAGGGGAAAAGTCAGAACAGAAGTGAATGCAAGGGATAATGTTATAAAAAATTACCCAGGCATGGTTCTGTCAATAAAAAGTTATAATTATGAAAAATAAAAGAGCTATTAAAAGAATAATTTTGCTTAGGTGTTACTTTTAGCATTTTCAGTTTTATCTTGATAACTTATGAAGAACAAATACAATAATAAATAACAATATGTTGTATTAAAAAAAAAAAGAAGTAGATCACTGAGAATTATATTATGTTAGGAAGAAGGACTAGAAGTTTCATTCCTGTTTCTACTAATTTTTAAAACTGTTTTTGGTTTGCAAATTGTGAGTCCATGTGTCTGTAAGAGGAAATATCTACCCTTGGAATAAGCATCAGAGACCTGAAATATTGAAGTTCCCAGATTAGCTTGGAAGGATCAACAATCCACATAAGAAACAAGTCCTCCAAGAGTACCCTGGCTACTGCTGGAAAGGATCCCTAAAACAAGGATTATTCATATATTAGGCACTCAAGGTGATATTTTATTGTTAAAAGGAAGCTTTTGCTCTTTCTATTTAAAAGGAGTTTGTAGGTCAGAAACTCTTTCAGTCACATTAACTAACTCTTTCACAAAGAATAAAGTAAAGGAAGCTCAGGTTCCCGGTAATACTTTCCATCTTTTCTTTAACCATTTTTTATTTAGAATAAAAGAGCCCTTCCTGACACGAAGCTTTAAAATTGTGATTTCAAATATTTGTCATTCACAACACCAATTCATGCATGTATTGTAGATGCCGTACATTAATGAGTTTCTTTAAGATCCCTAATTGAGGGCTCCTCAGCAGTGTGTTAGTGAGTGTTTAACACTAGATTTCTTACATAAAAAATGTATTTTAAGTTTAGTCTGGGTTATTAGCATTTTCTAATTATTTTCTCAACTCTATATTTCAACAAAGCAATAAATCAAGGTCTAATTTGTAGCATTTGTTGATTTACAAGATGTACAGGCTCGCTCTGAAAGTTTAGCAGCTTGTTGCAATTCTAAACTGACTCCAGCACAATCTTGGAGCCTCTTCTCCATGAACAAAGGAACTACATAATAGTGATGGACTTTCCCCCTATTTACAGAAGTCTTCATTATATGTTTTGCAAAGAAAAAAAAAAAGAGTTTCTCCTTTATCTTCATGGAAACTCAAGACTATGCTGATGTTAGACAATATATCCATTGGACATATGCCAGTCATATATCATCTGAGATCATAAGATCATGAGAGGCAATATGGAAGAATGGATATGTTTAGCCTATAATTCAGGAACATTCAAATAATACTTCCAATACATATTGCCTGTGTGGTTCCAGAAAAAATCATTTAACCTGTCATTGATGTCCTCTGGCTATTGAGACTGTAAAATTCAGGCTGGCCCTAATCTGCAATGTTGGAGGGAAGTTCCTCCCCAGAAATTGCTTACACTAATGAAGTCACAAGTTTAGAACCACTCCCTTCCCCAAAGGAAAATCCTATAATTTAGAATTAAAGCTGGAAGAAACCATAGATATTATTTAACTCAATACTCTCATATTATAAATGAAGACAATAAAATTTTGTTACATAAGGGATTTGCCTAAGTCACACAGGTTGCTGAACCAGGAATTGAATCCATATTATATATCTTCTAATCTAGCTCCCTTTCCATTGAACCTGTTGCTTTCCCATCTTAGCTTTACAAATTTGTGTGCTATATTAAATGTGTCTTGATATACATTTAATTATATAATGCTAGAATATATTGCATGTCCTACTGCTACATGAAAACACCTGGAGCATTATTCCTTCCATATGTTATTTTTGTCTTTAACACTCTGGTTGTCTAAAAAAAGCTTTGTCTTTACTTGATGCTTTTTCCCAACCCATCATTTGTATTCTTTAAAAAAAAAGGAAAGGGAAAATCCTCATCCAAAAGTTTTCCCTCTAGCCCTAAATGAACTTAATTAAGAAATCTCATTCATGCTTTTACATGTAGCTATTTTTAAAGGGAAGGGGAGAACATCAGGAAATTACCTTTCTTTAATGTGACATGCCTTAAAAAAGGTACTTAATAAATATTGCTTGACTAATGGTACTTTCTAAGCCTTAGTATGATCACTTTCTCTAATGGTACATGTCATTCTACCATTCATTCATTCATCTAACATTTCACAGAATCATAGAATCTCAGGAAGGAAGGACTATCCAAGACTTTTTAGTCTAACCTAGGGCTTCTTAAACTTTTTCTACTTACAACCCCTTTTCACCTAAGACAATTTTACACAACCCCATCTTGAATCTGAACCAAGGTATTTCTGGCAGTGTTCGTGCATGCACAATGCAAAGTACACATGTGTGTTTGGAACTAAGGCTGCAGTGAATTCGCAAGATGCAAAACAGAAAAGCACTGCCAAAAACACCTTGGATTCATTACACCTTTGATTCTTAATTAATTTTTGGTTGTTACATTCAGAAACATTTTATTATTGCCAAATTTTTCATGACCCCCACATTCAGTTATGGAGCTGCAGAGAGAGTTGTGACCCATATTTTAAATAGCTTTGGCCTAACCCATATCTAAATAATAGTTCTCTCTACAACATAGCTGATAAATATTCATTCTACCTTTGCTCGAAGTCCTCTGATGCAGAGAACTCTCCACCTTCTGAAATACCTATTTTGCTTTTAGAGAACTCTAATTATTTAAAAACTTTCTTCACTTCAATATTAACTTTTTTTTCTTCAAAACACTGCACAAGATGCTATAGTCCTCTGATTTCATGGAGTTTTTCTTCTAGTAAAGGAGATTGAATATGTGTAAAAATAATACTTATATAGAAGTAGAATGTGATGGTACAGCAGCAGAAGTACAAAAGGATAAGTTATTTCATAGCATTTCCATCCTGAGTAGAGGAAAAAATAGGAAAACTTTAATAGAAAAAGTACCATTTAACTAGATCTTGAAGATGAGTAAGTATCATCATACCATTATTATGACATAAGACATTATGAAAAGAGAATAAATTAAAGATAAAAATATTTTTCATTCTCTAAGAAAACATAGGATGTTAAAGAAAATACAGTTTTGGCTAAGTGAATGATAAGGAGTAGAGGGAGATGGGGATAGATAGATAGTATCAAGCTTGAGTGATAAATTATAATAAGCTTATTTTGTTGAAGGAACTAAATGATCCACCTATGGTTATCTTGTCAAGTTTCAGAATACAGCATGTCAACAATTTAAAGTAATCAGATTTGAGGAGTTTATGCAGTTCACCAAATGCCATTGATAAAGGATACATCATTCACTTCTCATCAAAGACCACTATACCTATAGCAAAATTTCAGCACTTTCCAACAAGGTTAATGTCTAAAGCCCAACTCTAACTTACAATCATAAGTATTTTCCATAGCTTGAAGCAGTCACTAGATTAGCAAATACCATATTTTAGTATTACAAGAAATGTAATGAAGTATTTTTTTTCTTTCCAAAATTAACAGTAAGATATTTTCACATCATGTTGAAATACATGGGAGAGCTGTTGGAATACACAGGAGCCATCTGACAGTGGCTGCTGGAGATCCAACCCAGAATGGATCTCCTCTTGTGAGAAGATAATACAAGGAGACTGAGAGGCTGTTGCTGCTCTCTGACCACTCTTACTGAGAGGCCATTGCATTGTCTGACCTCTCTCCTCTTCCCTCTACCTCCAATTTATTTCATTCCCAGTCTGCAACACCTGTGTCAGCAAAGGCTGCCCTAAAACTCCTTCAGATGCTATGATCCACAGCTGTGGAGGCTCTTGGAGAATTGACCTATCCCTTAACAACATCATGTTGATATGATTGCAGTAATTATTATGGTAATAAAAATAGAATATGCTGTAAAAAGAAAAAAATGGTTTTTGAAAGAATTCATTTTTTCTTTAAATAACTTGAAGTGCCATCATAAAAAAATAGAGACAAATTTCTCTATCTGGTCTTAAATAAAGAATTATCTTATGCCCCTAGTTACAAATTACTGTTCTGTATAGCTCTCTAGACAAGTGTTACCACAATTATACAAAATGCTTCAAATTCTCACTAACACCTACACCCAAATAATATCGGGGTTGGTTTGAGATCATACAGTCATAGGGATGTCATGAGACATGTAGGTTTGTGACTTTTTTTTTTTTTGCTGAGGCAATTGGGGCTAAGTGACTTGTCTAGGGTCACACAGCTAGAAGTGTTGAGTGTCTGAGGCCAGATTTGAACTCAGGTCCTCCTCACTTCTATTCACTGCACCATTTAGCTGCCTCAACCTGATTTCTTAAGAAATATGACCAGAGGAACTGAAAAAACTAATACTAGCACTGCATCCTGGTCTACAATTATTACATTCTACGGTGGCACAGTGATCACCATCATATATCAGTATAGGACTTTTCAGTTTTCAAAGAACTATAATATGCAAATTAATTTGATTCTTAAACCGCCCCCCCACAAGATCAGTTAGGAAGTCATTATATATATATATATATATATATAGAGAGAGAGAGAGAGAGAGAGAGAGAGAGAGAGAGAGAGAGAGAGAGAGAGATCTTCAAGGTACAGAGTGAGTGACAGAACTCTAAAGACTAAAATAAGTTGGGAAGGATTCCCCAACTTTGTGACCTTTCAACTATATCTTATTTCCTCTATAGCAACAAATTAACTAATTCTGAATGATATATTACTTTGATATATTCTTTATTCTAAGCAAAGGGAACCCTTAACATATTCCTATCAGATTACTTCATTTGACATTTATTAAATTCTTTTTATTTAACCATGTGTTAGGCAATGCAGATATCAAGATGAATTTATATAGTTCCCATACTAAAAGAGTTTATATTTGATTAGGGTGGGGATAGGGAGGTACATATATAAAGACTTTGAAAATGAAAAATATCTAGAAATATAGTGCATTTTAATTTATTTAAGACCAGATCACCTCGTTGGAATCATTCATCTTTTAACCATTTAAAGTATCCACCAATTCAAGCTATCATACAGATATAGATCTGTGTATACACAGACACATATACACATATACATATATACATATATAAACACATGTATCCATAAATAATGTTATTATATTTTTATGTACATGTTAATATGTGATACTTTGTAATTGACTCCATTTGAGGTTTTCTTGGTAAAGATACAGACTTGGTTTGCCAATTCTTTCTTCAGCTCATTTTACAAATAAGGAAACTGAAATAAAGATTAACTTGCCCAGTGTCACATACCTTGTATGTGCCTGAGGCTAGATTTGAACTGGGGAAAGTGAGTCTTTCTGACTCCAGGTCTGGCACTCTATCCACTACATTACCTACTTGGCTCTTAAAATATTTACTACTTGTAACATATTGTTATATTATTATATGGACTTATGAAACCTTTTATATATACTGTATATATATTCTACTATAATTGTGCGTATGTTTATATATAGTATCTATATATATACACATTTTAATATCCCTTTTGTATTCTCCACCTTGTCTCCAAGAAAATAAGTTAGATAAATTCTATGCAAGCAGACATTGTGCCACTCATTCTATCTGTATTCCCCAAAGCTGAACAAAGTGATTGGCAAAGAATAAGAACTTAATAAATATTTGTTCATTGAAAATGCCTGGATTGGATGTATAATTTCAATGATACAGGAATTTCCTGATGAGAAAACTCCCTCCCAATGCAGGTCAGCCTCTATTAGGTATGTTATAGTCTTGGAAAATTGTTTAAATTACTAAGATATTGTGACTTTCCTAGAGTCACAGACAATATGGCACACAAATGGGACTTAAATCCTGGTCTTCCTGGATATAAGGTCAACTTTCTGTCTTTCATTCTCACACTGCCTCTCATATATGAACAAAGTAACTTTTAGAGTAAAAGAGCAATGACAACTTCAGCTTTCAGAAAAAATCTTGCTTTATCTAAACAATAAGGAAGATTGGGAAAACTAGTTTATTAAAAAAAAAAAATACACATAGAATGAGACAGGTTAAAGCTGGATCCTTATCACCCTTATACTGTTGGCCAAAAAGATATAAAACTGACAATGGCCCGAATTTAACCTCTTTTGTAAAGAAAGTATTTCTTGAGCTGTCCTTTGAATAAAGTTAGCTATTCTACAGTACTGACTTGGTTAGGATAAATTGAAGAGTGTATACTCAAGGTGAAAGAGAACAATGAACCTGGTTGAGAAATACTTTGAGAAAAATCCAAATGACTTGCTAAATATTCTAGTTTCACAACATCAAAGATATTCTTCTCAGCTATTTTTATTAATGAATTTCTATTTCTCCTGGAAGCAAAGTAACTATTCAAACTCAAAGTAACTGATTGATTTGAACAATTCTCTTTTTTATACCAACTATCTAGCTTGCTGTTCATTTTACACATTCTTACATGTCAGATGTAATATCATATAGTAGACAGAAAGTTGGTCTTAGAATTAGGAAGACTTTGGGTTGAGCCCTGTCTTTAACACATATTTCATGTGATTTGGTGCTCAAATCACTTAATCTTTTAGAGCTCCAAACTACTTTAAGACTCTAAATACAGATGAACTGCTGACCAAAGTCAGTGAAGGGACATTCCATAATGGGGATTTGCCCACACTAGTGACATCACAGATTTGAACCAAATTTTTTTAACTTTCCTCAAACTTTTAAATTACAATTAGCGGAGAACTTTAAAATACTCCCAGGCCTTTGACTAAGAGCATTCATATTAAATATACTAAAACTAAAAAAATTAAAATGTGTTTCTTCCCTGATCTGAATGGGATTAAATAAGACATTAGAAACTGGACCATTTCTTACTTGATCATAATGTACTCTACTCAGTTGTCTACATTTTTTAAATTTTCTGTGCTAAAAAATCTATTTCCTGTTTAACAATTGATATGAGAATGTGCATATCTATAGTCTTATTTGTCAAGAAATAAAAGTAATGAATGAGAGTTACATTTTTGAATAATAAGTATAGACCAGGCATCAGAGAATAGAACAGGCCTAGGCAGTTCCACTCAGCCATTTCAAAATTGCTTATGATTCTTAGGCATAATAGAACATTAAAAAGATAAATTCAAAACTCAAATTAGTTCTGCTCCTGGGAGAGACTGGCTGCCTGATTCTGACCAGGCATTCATGTGTTGAACCCACTAAGATTTAGGATTCTAAGGCATAGATTTTTATCCCATAATGTGTAGCTTTAATGAGAGTTATAGTTAGTAAATCCTTGTACTCTGAAATAGTCTATACCATTCTACTTGTATATCTTAAGGTTATATCAAACACATTTAGAGGTATTTGTAGTTCTGCAAGCTATCAGTTGCCACTTAGACAAAACCATAGAAAGTAGGGCTTCTTCCTGAACTTAAAACTTTAAGGCAAAACTAATGATGGAATGGGCTAAACTATATTTTGCTCATTTATCCTACATGAACAGGAATAACTCATGATCCGTATTGTGGCTTTCTCTTTCACAAAATCTTCATAAGAACAATTTAGACATATATTAAGGAAATTCTTGATGAAGGTATAGAAAAGACATATGAAAACATTCACAAATTATATTCTAGGATAGGCCACATCTTTTAACTCACATAGTTGATGCAAAGTTGCAAAACTTACAAGATCCAAATGAGTGCACTGTTTGTTGACTTTATATAAGAAAAGCAGTTGATTCAATAAAGTAAAATGCTATCTTAAAAGCTGTCCTGTGACAAGGTGTCAATAACATATATATTAAAATAATTCAAGGTCTCCTGAGGGACAAAATGGCAGCAATATCTCTGTTCAACAACTTGAAGATAAGGGAAGATATATTTGAATGTAATAGAATATTATTGTGCTATTAAAAATTATTAATTCTATAATCAAAGAGAATTTTATAGGCCATAACTCTGAACTTGAAACAAGGATTCTTACAAGGTGCTAATTCAGTGAAATTGATGAGATAATGGTTATGTAGTTTAGCATGGTGCTTAATAGTTCTCTAAGTTCAGTATGATTGATTTAATCTTACAACAAATAATGGTTTCCTTGTGATGTAATGATTGGTTTATACTCAGTGTAGAGCATATAAGCTAGGAAGCTCAGCCAGGTTCATTCACAGAGCTAGAGAAGACAAGCAGACTGGAGGCTGAAGCACAAGCTCTTGGACTTATATTCATTTATCCCATCTCACACCGTCCTGGTGGCGGGATTTCTTCCTGCATTTCTCCACTGAGACCAAGGCCGGTCTGAAAGGCTCTCCAAAAAGCTGCCCAGCTGCAAGAAAGAGATAATAAAGATCTGGACTTTAACACCTGATTACTCTTGTGGTGATTACTGAACTGATACGAAGGCTGCTCCCAAGACCTCTAGAGACCCCCAGAAAACCAACAAGAACATTACAGAGAATCCCAAGTTTATTCCACCTATTATTAAACCCAAGTATTGAAAAACATTTTAGATTAATGATTGAAAAAATAACCAACTATGTATCAAGAGGACATATGAAGAAACATATTATTCATCATTTAACAAAGAAATGATGGACAAACAAAATATAAGAACATACATTTTTAGACATGGGCATTGTGTGAATTCATTTTATATACTAATTCAGAGCAAATGGTTTATATTATCCTTTTTTGCCTCTATATTAGCAAATATGAAAAAAAAGAGAGAGGTTAGAGTTTCTAATTTTTTTTTTAAAGAGACCCATTCAGAATACATGATTTTGACAGAAAGGATAATACCCTAAACAAATTACAAGAGCACAAACTACTTTAACTGTCACATCTTTTGATAAGGGAAAAATTTAAACCAAACAAGAGATAGAATTATAGGATGTAAAATAGATCATTTTAATTACATTAAATTTTAAAGTGTTTGCATAAACAAAAACAATGCAACTGAGTTTAGAAAGGAATGAGAAAATAGGGAGAAATTTTACTGCAAATTTCTCTCCATAAAGTCTTCATTTCTCAAATATGCAGTGAATTGAGTCTGATTTAAAACAATATGAGTCATTTCACAATTGATAAAAAATAAAAATTATGAACCAGGTACTTTTCAAAAAAAAAAAAAAAAAAGAAATCCAAGCTTTCTATACTCATATGAAAAAATGCTCTAAATCACTATTGATTAAAGAAATGTGATTAAAATAACTGTAGAGTCCCATCTCACATTTATCAGATTGGCTAATATGATAGAAAAGGAAAATTGCAAATGTTGGAGAGGATGTAGAAAAAATTGAGACATTAATTAATGGAATTGTTAACTTTAACTATTCCAATCATTCAAAACAATTTAGAACCAGGTCCAGAGGACTATAATACTATGCATATCCTTTGACCCAACAATACCACTATTAGGTCTGTATCCCAAAGAGATTTTTATAAAGGCTTTATATATAAAAGGTATTTACAACAACTCTTTTTGAAGGGATGCCCCTCAATTGGGAAATCAATGAACAAATTGTTTATATGATTAACAAAATGTAATTATGTTATAAGAAATACCAAGCAGGATGGCTTCAGAAAAACCTGAGAAGACTTATATAAACTAACATAAAATAAAGTGAGCAGAACCAGGAGAATGTTGTACTTAGTAACAGCAATATTATATGATGATCAACTGTAAATGACTTAGCTCTTCTTAACAATAAAATGATCCAAGACAATTCCAAATGACTTATAATAAATAATGCTATCCACCACCAGAGAAAGGGCTTTATGGAGTCTGAATGTAGAGTAAGGTATGCTTTTTTATTACTTTATGTTCCTTGTCTTTTTTAGTAGAATTGGGTGTTTTCTTTCACAATTTGACTCATATGGAAATGTTTTGCATGATTATACATGTATAATCTATATTAAATTCCTTGCCTTCTCAAGAAAAGAAGAGGGGAGAAAAGTCACTTTGGGAACTCAAAGTTTTTTTAAAGCAAATATTAAAAATTGTTTATATATAATTGTAAAAATTGAAACAAAAATTTATTTTAAAAAGAGAATTATTGAGATATTTTTAATGATGCACAGAAAAGAACAGAAGGAAACAACAAGGACAGTTTTGAAAGTTAACATTTGGGACTTCCGGTTAAGATGGCGGAGAGGAGGCTCACAGTTGCATAAGCTCCACGCTTTCTCTCACTATCCACTTCATTACAAGCCTCTGAATCAATGCTTGACTGAAAAAAACCCACATATAGTTACCAAGAGAAGCCATCCTTGAGATCCGCCAAAAAAGGTCTGTCTTTACTGGAGGGCTGGGGCGGTTTTAGATCGGGCGCAGGCGGCGGGCAGCGGCAGTGAGAGCACGGAAGCAGACTGGAGAGGGGGTGGGGAGTGATCGCAGCCGTCTCTGCGGGGAGAGCTTCGCTACAGGTTTGGATACTTTGCTCCGGCAGCAAGTCAGCAGCCCAGCAGAGAAGCTAAAAACACCGGGGCTGAAGAATACAACCCCAAACAGCTGGAGTCTCTCGGGACCTGGCTGCTCCCCCCTTCCTCCCCCCACAGTGACTCAGCACGCTCTGGGCTCAGGCGCACACAGTCCTGCTAGTGCCTCACTGCTGCCCCCTGCAGTCTGTAGAGGAAGCTCGATAACATACCCAACCCCCCCCAAAGAAAGACTCCAGTTTTTTCTGTTTTTCTTTGGTAGTTTGTCTCTGATTAATAGACAGAATGAGCAAGAAGCTGAAGAGGACTTTAACCCTTGACAGCTTCTACACAGATAGAGAGCAGACTCTAAATCCTGAGGAGACTAAAAACAGGCAGTCCCCAGGTGAATCCCCAAAGGAGGAGACCATCTGTTCCTCAGCACAGATGAACCTCATAGAAGTGATTAAAAAGGCTCTCACAAGGGAGCTAGAAGAAAAATGGGGAAAGCAGAGTGAGGCTTGGCAAAAGGAGAGGGAAGCTTGGGAAAAGGAGAGGGAGGCTTGGCAAAAGAGCCTGGAGAAAGTTAAAGAGAGAGTGGATAAAGAAGTAAAATCCTTGAAAAATAGGATTGGTGAACTGGAAAACAAAATTGGCGAAATGGAAAAAAATTCCACAGAACAAAAGAACTCAAATGGACAATTAGAAAAAGATTTTAAAAAAGTGAGTGAAGAAAATACTTCACTGAAAATCAGACTTGAACAAGTGGAATTGAATGACTCGAGGAGACAAGAAGAATCAGTCAAGCAAATCCAAAAAAATCAAACAATGGAGAAAAATGTGAAATACCTTCTGGGGAAGACAACAGACCTAGAAAACAGATCCAGGAGAGACAACCTGAGAATCATTGGACTTCCAGAAAAACATGATGAAAAAAAGAGCCTGGACACTATTTTCCAGGAAATTATCAAAGAGAACTGCCCAGAAGTCATAGGAACAGAGGAAAAAATAAACATTGAAAGGATTCATTGATCACCCTGAAAGGGATCCTAAAATCAAAACACCAAGGAATATAGTGGCCAAATGCCAGAACCCTCAGATGAAGGAAAAAATATTGCAAGCGGCTAGAAAAACCCAATTCAAGTATCAAGGAGCCACAATAAGGATCACCCAGGATCTGGCAGCATCCACATTAAAAGATCGAAAGGCCTGGAATATAATATTCAGAAAGGCTAAGGAACTTGGTATGCAACCAAAAATAACTTACCCAGCGAGAATGAGCATCTTTTTCCAGGGAAGAAGATGGACATTCAACGAAGTAAGCGAATTTCATCTATTTCTGATGAAAAAACCAGAACTTAACAAAAAGTTTGATCTACAAATATAGAACTCAAGAGAAATCTAAAAAGGTAAAGATTAATCTTGGGAACTATATTTTGACTATATAGATGTATAAAGAATACATGTATACCTTGTTCTAGAAATTGATGTGGAAAGGACATTGTATCAGAAAAAGGGTAAAGTGGGGGTAGTACATCTCATGAAGAGGCATAGGAAACCTATTATATCTGAGAGAAAGAATGGAGGGGGATGAATATAGTGGGTATCTTACTGCCTTCAGAATTGGCTTTAAGTGAAAAATCTTAAGACATTCAATCTATGGTGAAACTTCTCCCACCTCATTGAAAAGTGAGAAGGGAAAAGTGAAAAGGGAAGGAATAAGCTAAGCGGAAGGGAATACGGGAACTGGGAGGGAAAGGGGTAAGATAGGGGGAGGAACTCTAAGGCGGGGGGAGGGATACTAAAAAGGGAGGGCTGTGAGAAGCAAGTGGTGCTCACAAGCTTAATACTGGGAAGGGGGGGAAAGGGGAAAGAAGGGAGAAAAGCATAAACCGGGGTTAACAAGATGGCAAGTAATACAGAATTGGTCATTCTAACCATAAATGTGAATGGGGTAAACTCCCCCATAAAGAGGAAGCGGTTAGCAGAATGGATTAAAAGCCAGAATCCTACAATATGTTGTTTACAGGAAACACACCTGAAGCGGGGAGATACATGCAGGTTAAAGGTAAAAGGTTGGAGCAAAATCTACTATGCTTCAGGTGAAGTCAAAAAAGCAGGGGTAGCCATCCTGATCTCAGATCAAGCTAAAGCAAAAATTGACCTAATTAAAAGAGATAAGGAAGGACACTATATCTTGCTAAAGGGTAGCATGGATAATGAAGCACTATCTATATTAAACATATATGCACCAAGTGGGGTAGCATCTAAATTCTTAAAAGAGAAACTAAGAGAGCTGCAAGAAGAAATAGACAGTAAAACTATAATAGTGGGAGATCTTAACCTTGCACTCTCAGAATTAGATAAATCAAACCACAAAATAAATAAGAAAGAAGTCAAAGAGGTAAATAGAATACTAGAAAAGTTAGATATGATAGATCTCTGGAGAAAATGTAATGGAGACAGAAAGGAATACACTTTCTTTTCAGCAGTTCATGGAACCTATACAAAAACTGACCATATATTAGGACATAAAAACCTCAAACTCAAATGCAGTGAGGCAGAAATAGTAAATGCATCCTTTTCAGACCACGATGCAATGAAAATTACATTCAACAAAAAACCTGGGGGAAGTAGACCAAAAAATAATTGGAAACTAAATAATCTCATACTAAAGAATGATTGGGTGAAACAGCAAATCATAGACATAATTAATAACTTCACCAAGAAAACGATAATAATGAGACATCATACCAAAATGTATGGGATGCAGCCAAAGCGGTAATAAGGGGAAATTTCATATCTCTAGAGGCCTATTTGTATAAAATAGAGAAAGAGAAGGTCAATGAATTGGGTTTGCAATTAAAAATGCTAGAAAAGGAACAAATTAAAAACCCCCAGTCAAACACTAAACTTGAAATTCTAAAAATAAAAGGTGAGATCAATAAAATTGAAAGTAAAAAAACTATTGAATTGATTAATAAAACTAAGAGTTGGTTCTATGAAAAAACCAACAAAATAGACAAACCCTTAGTAAATCTGATTTAAAAAAGGAAAGAGGAAAATCAAATTGTTAGTCTTAAAAATGAAAAGGGAGAACTCGCCACTAACGAAGAGGAAATTAGAGCAATAATTAGGAGTTACTTTGCCCAACTTTATGCCAATAAATTCGACAACTTAAATGAAATAGAAAAATACCTCCAAAAATATAGCTTGCCCAAACTAACAGAGGAAGAAGTAAATATCCTAAACAGTCCCATCTCAGAAAAAGAAATAGAACAAACTATCAATCAACTCCCTAAGAAAAAATCCCCAGGACCAGATGGATTTACATGTGAATTCTACCAAACATTTAAAGAACAATTAACTCCAATGTTATATAAACTATTTGAAAAAATAGGGACTGAAGGAGTCCTACCAAACTCCTTTTATGACACAGACATGGTACTGATACCTAAACCAGGTAGGCTGAAAACAGAGAAAGAAAATTATAGACCAATCTCCCTAATGAATATTGATGCTACAATCTTAAATAAAATATTAGCAAAAAGATTACAGAAAATCATCCCCAGGATAATACACTATGACCAAGTAGGATTTATACCAGGAAAGCAGGGCTGGTTCAATATTAGGAAAACTATTAGCATAACTGACTATATCAATAACCAAACAAACAAAAACCATATGATCATCTCAATAGATGCAGAAAAAGCATTTGATAAAATCCAACATCCATTCCTAATAAAAACACTTGAGAGCATAGGAATAAATGGACTTTTCCTTAAAATAGTCAGGAGCATATATTTAAAACCATCAGTAAGCATCATATGCAATGGGGAAAAACTGGAACCTTTCCCAGTAAGATCTGGAGTGAAGCAAGGTTGCCCACTATCACCATTATTATTTAATATCGTATTAGAAACACTAGTCTCGGCAATAAGAGTCGAGAAAGAAATTAAAGGAATTAGAGTAGGCAATGAGGAAACCAAACTATCACTCTTTGCAGATGATATGATGGTATACCTAGAGAACCCCAGAGATTCTACTAAAAAGCTATTGGAAATAATTCATAATTTTGGCAAAGTAGCTGGCTACAAAATAAATCCCCATAAATCCTCAGCATTTTTATACATCACCAACAAAACCCAACAGCAAGAGATACAAAGAGAAATTCCATTCAGAATAACTGTTGATACCATAAAATATTTGGGAATCTATCTACCAAAGGAAAGTCAGGAATTATATGAGCAAAATTATAAAAAAGTCTCCACACAAATAAAGTCAGACTTAAATAACTGGAAAAATATTAAGTGCTCTTGGATCGGCCGAGCGAACATAATAAAGATGACAATACTCCCTAAACTAATCTATTTATTTAGTGCTATACCAATCAGACTTCCAAGAAAATATTTTATTGATCTAGAAAAAATAACAACAAAATTCATATGGAACAATAAAAAGTCGAGAATCTCAAGGGAATTAATGAAAAAAAAATCAAATGAAGGTGGCCTAGCTGTACCTGATCTAAAATTATATTATAAAGCAGCAGTCACCAAAACCATTTGGTATTGGCTAAGAAATAGATTAGTGGATCAGTGGAAAAGGCTAGGTTCACAAGACAGAATAGTCAATTATAGAAATCTAGTGTTTGACAAACCCAAAGCCCCTAACTTCTGGGAAAAGAATTCATTATTTGATAAAAACTGCTGGATAATTGGAAATTAGTATGGCAGAAATTAGGCATGGACCCACACTTAACACCATATACCAAGATAAGATCAAAATGGGTCTATGACCTAGGCATAAAGAACGAGACTATAAATAAATTAGAGGAACATAGAATAGTTTATCTCTCAGACTTGTGGAGGAGAAAGAAATTTGTGACCAAAGATGAACTAGAGACTATTACTGACCACAAAATAGAAAATTTCGATTACATCAAATTAAAAAGCCTTTGTACAAATAAAACTAATGCAAACAAGATTAGAAGGGAAGCAACAAACTGGGAAAACATTTTCACAGTTAAAGGTTCTGATAAAGGCCTCATTTCCAAAATATATAGAGAACTGACTCAAATTTATAAGAAATCAAGCCATTCTCCAATTGATAAATGGTCAAAGGATATGAACAGACAATTTTCAGAGGATGAGATTGAAACTATTACCACTCATATGAAAGAGTGTTCCAAATCATTATTGATCAGAGAAATGCAAATTAAGGCAACTCTGAGATACCACTACACACCTGTCAGATTGGCTAAGATGACAGGAAAAAATAATGATGAATGTTGGAGGGGATGCGGGAAAACTGGGACACTATTGCATTGTTGGTGGAGTTGTGAACGAATCCAACCATTCTGGAGAGCAATCTGGAATTATGCCCAAAAAATTATCAAATTGTGCATACCCTTTGATCCAGCAGTGTTTCTATTGGGCTTATATCCCAAAGAAATACTAAAGAAAGGAAAGGGACCTGTATGTGCCAAAATGTTTGTAGCAGCCCTGTTTGTAGTGGCTAGAAACTGGAAAATGAATGGATGCCCATCAATTGGAGAATGGTTGGGTAAATTATGGTATATGAATGCTATGGAATATTATTGTTCTGTAAGAAATGACCAGCAGGATGAATACAGAGAGGACTGGCGAGACTTACATGAACTGATGCTAAGTGAAATGAGCAGAACCAGGAGATCATTATACACTTCGACAACGATATTGTATGAGGACATATTTTGATGGAAGTGGATTTCTTTGACAAAGAGACCTGAGTTTCAATTGATAAATGATGGACAAAAGCAGCTACACCCAAAGAAAGAACACTGGGAAACGAATGTGAACTATCTGCATTTTTGTTTTTCTTCCGGGTTATTTATACCTTCTGAATCCAATTCTCCCTATGCAACAAGAGAACTGTTCGGTTCTGCAAACATATATTGTATCTAGGATATACTGCAACATATCCAACATATAAAGGTCTGCTTGCCATCTAGGGGAAGGGGTGGAGGGAGGGGGGGGGGAAATTGGAACAGAAACGAGTGTCAATATAAAGTAATTATTAAATAAAAATTAAAAAAAAAAAAAAAGTTAACATTTAGAACTTATTATATCCTTTTTTTTTCAAAGCTGACAGTGTTGGGGCAACGTGGTGCATAGTGAATAGAGTACCAGCCCTGAAGTCAAGATGACCTGAATTCAAATCTGGTTTCAGACACTTAACACTTCCTAGCTGTGTGACTTTAGGCAAGTCACTTAACCCCAATAGCCTCAGGAAAAAAAAAAAAGCTGACAGAGAAAAATAGGGGTTATCACTTTATATAGAATATTTTGTTTCATGCTCTCTATATGAAAATCTTGAGTGTTTTTATTCAAAAAACATAAAAGTAAAATAAAAGAAAAATGTAAAAAGTAAAAAGCAGTTTAAGAGACATTAATTCAACTTAATCCATTGAACATTTACTACTTATGAGTAGACATGCTGAAATACAGAATAGGAAATTTCCAAAAAATGGAGTAAAAGACATCATCATAGAAACATCTGATTTAAAAAATCAGAGGAAAGGGCACATGGCAAGGGCAAAGGGGAAGCAGTGTTCTGTCAAAATATTCTATTGATATCCTCTTAAAGAAAAGAAAAAAAATTAAGGAAGGTTCTGAAGACATTAGGTGGACCCCTTCTGTTAGACTTCTAAATTGGAATCACAGAATATGGGCAAGCATGGGAACACATAAATCAACGAGATTATGCATCTACTTAAATATGTTCCAGAGAGATGTATGTACCCCAAAAATGTTTTCCACTGTCATAGCAGGTATCTATCACAGAATCCAAGACAAAGAGACATTCCCTATGGTTCCTATTTCTAAATAATATTGTGCTAACTGCACCAAACCTGGACATTGTCAAACCTCTTAAAAGAAACTCAGAATTTCTTTTGCCCTAACTACACAAAAAAAGAAAAAGTAAATGCAAGAATAATGCCTATAGCTCAAGTGATGAAGTTCACTCTGTAGAGTTTGTTCAACACTATACACAAATATATTTATATATTTATGCATATGGGATGGTGATAAACCTATGATTTTATTGGTATGGGTAACTCATAGGCAAGAAAACTCCCTCTATCAATATAATGATGTTTCTTCTCTTCAACTTACAATCTCAAGGAGTTGCAAGTAACATATATAGGTACATCTTAATAAGCATTGACACAGACACATACATATACATACACGTAATATATATATATATATGTATGTATGTATGTATGTATATATATATTTATTCAACAAATGCTACAAGTGGACACCGAATCAAACCCAGAATTATGTAGAAGGAAGAGAGTAGGCTGAATTTCACCTAGGAAATTGTAGAGTCCTTTAAATAAGTTCAAGCTTTTATCAAAACTAAATATCCCTATTTTTAAAATGCATATTCTTCTAGTGATAATGTGTGGCTAAGAATCACAGAATACTACTATTTTCAGAGGAACAAAATTTCAAGTGACCCAAAAGACAATTAAAAGACACATGATAGGCATAATTAAGATTATCACATATGGGAAAGATGGGGCAGCAGAATGGACATAGTGCTGGGCTGAAATCAAGAAGACTTCCTGATTCAAATGTGGCCTTAGATACTCATTAGTTGTGTAACCCTCAGCAAATCACTTAAGCCTGTTTGCTCAATTTCCTCACCTGTAAAATGAGCTGGAGAAAGAAGTGGCAAACCACTTTAATATTTTTGCCAAGAAAAACCCAAATTGGGTCATGAAGAATCAGACTTGACTAAAAAACAACTGAACAACAAGAAATACAAATATATATCAAAAACAGCATGAAAAATACTAAAGAAATACAGGACCAGAAACAGGAAGTGAATCCATCACATAATAAAGCATAGCAGATGATGCCTTACAAGCTATATTAGTATCCACATAACATCCAGAAACCTAGAGAAAGGTTTTTATATGAGACTATAGATAAATGCTGCATACAATAAGAAGTCATGAATGGATTCTTATTTGAACTATTAAAGAGAGCAAGTGCATTGATGTGAACAGAATCAAATATTAATGCATCCTTTACAATTATTCTACAGCTATATAAATAACCTTTATATTCTTTAAAGAGTTTCTAATTACCTACAAGGGCCACTATCCTCAAACAACAATTGCTTTCATTCATAATTCTATTGCTACTTATTTAATGGAATTAAAGTTCCTTTCTGTTAGTGTCCATTTTTGGCAGATCTGATACACATTGTATGTAGGATGCTCCCATGCTAATGAAATAACAGATCCTATGTTTTCAGGCTCTGGAATCATAGGATCTGGGTTTAAACCCTAACTTATACACTTATTACCTTTGCAACTTCAATATTTAAGCTCTCTAAAACTCATTTCCCTCATTTTTAAAATTAAGGAAACACTATCTAAGGTCACCATCCAGCTCTATAGCTATGATCCTATATAATCCTCTTTCTAACACCCAAAAAGGGGATCAGGATTGTGGAATGATGAAGGGCAAAAAAGAAAAAAATAGAAAATATTGGGTTTGACTTACAAAAGGTATACTACTTTATTACTGCAGAATATTGCTTTAGAGAAGCTAATCAAAGCTTCATTGTTTTCAGTGAAATCTTCATATTGAATCCAAACCTTTTTCTAGAATTTATCTAAATTAATTACTTGGCAATTAATTTCCAAGAAGTCATATGATAAATCATTTGTTCTGCCTATTCATCCATTCTTTATCAACTCTACTGCCTTGTTGACACATTAAATCTGGACATGACCAATACATGGCACTGAATAAATCATCAAGCATTAAGCCCAAGTCACAGGAATCTGTATATGTGCTATTCATAGGAAATGTTGCTGGATTTTCTTTTAAATAACAATATATTTCGTGATGGACATTATACTTCTTTGAGGCAAAAAAGGCTCATGCATAATTGGGTCTTGTATTTGATAGATGGAATGACTCCTTGCAGTATGAGAAAAAACAAAGGTTTTACAAGTAATTGTGTAAATATTGGGAAGTCTGAGGCATTAAATGAGGTTATGTGGAAAAAAATGAACAGCTTAGCAACTTTGATGACAAATATAATTTCCCTGAAACGGCCAATATTTGAAATTGGGCAAACTACTAAATACCCTCCCCCATTTTTCGGATGATGTAACTGAGACCAAGGGAGATAATCCAGATGATGACTCCTAACATCCTTTCAGATTCCCAGGATTATGTCAGTGATAAAAATGATAGAAACCTGCACAAAATTAAAAAATTATAACCCCATTTATCTACATGAGCTCTTAATGCAAAAAAATGGTAATGAATGAAAGTGAAGACAATGACTGATTATTATTATTTTCTAAGAAGTTTAGTTATCAAGTATCATCTTTGGCATAGTGCTTAAAGCTCTGGGCCTGGAGTTAGAAAGTCCTAAATATGAATCCAGCCTTAAACACTTAATTGTATGATCCTGAGTGAGTCTTTTAACCTCTGACTTTTTCAGTTTTCTTGATTGCAAAATGGAGGTGAAAAAAGCACTTCCCTCTCAGAGCTGTTATAAGGATTAAATGAGATAACATTTATTTCTATAGAGCTTTAAAACATTATATAGCATATAATGGGTGTTTACTTAATATTTGTTTCCTTCCCTACTTCTATTATTATAAGAAATAAGACTTAAAGAACTGAGAAACAACCTTATCTTAAAGGTAACAAGGCACATATTAATATTTTTAAAATACTATCCTCACAACCATCCTAAAAGATGGTTGTCATGAGTGTCATTTTCCAACTTTATAAGGAATAAACTTATGTGCAAAGAAATTAAGCAAGATCCCCAAAACTTCAAAAGTATTTTTTAAAAAGTAGAATTTACTGAGACCCCTAAGACCAAGACCATTAGATTTTCAATTGTAACATAATGCATCTTGTTAAACATGGTAGCAAGAACTAAAATAAATTTAGAAAATATGTTTATTTTGAAGAACATAAAGGAAACATAAGTAATTTTGAGCAATATTGCCTCATGAAATAGGAAAAGGAAGTATATTGAAAAATGAAGTTCAGAAAAGTTGGCTTGAGGCCCCAATTAGCTAGATCATTCTAAAAGCATTTATAGAGAAACTTGAAAGGACAACAAAAAGAAAGAACAAATTCACCAGTGTTTCTATAATGAGAATGTCAATATGGTACATGATAAAGTGCAAATGGTACTCATGAAAATGAAGTCAGAAAGAGCAGATGGATATGAATACACACAGAGGAAATTCAGGCTTGAAATGAAAAAAATAAAAATATTAAATATTGATTTTTGAAAGATCTCAAAAAAGGGGGAAATTTTCATTTAAAAAGAAAATAATCCAGTGACTTAGGTGGACATCCCTTCCGACACATTGCAGATTGTAACCCATCCATGACTGCCCATCTTGAATAACTCTTATCTAGGTTGATTACCCTAAGGAATTCACCCAACATTATTGCATACTGAGAGTTCCAGTGTAAACTATAGTTAGTTATTCCTTGCTTTCATCATGTGACCCGTTCATCTTTTTTTTCATGTATTTTTTATTACATCCTTTTTCACTGCTTCTCTTTCATATGTTCATGTTTATAATGTTCTGCAACTTGCTCAAAACTACCAATCATATCTTCTTCACCAGATGAGCATCAAGCAACTATTTTATCAAGGATTTAAGGAAAAATATTTATCAAAAAAATGAATAGAACAGGAAACCATCTAGGCACCTAGGTGATGTACACTGGATAAAACACTGAACTTGTAATCAAAATGATCTCAGTTCAAAACCTTCCTCACCCACTGAATAGCTTTATGAAACATAGGAAGTCACTTTTAACTTTCAAAGCATCAGTTTCTTCATCTATAAAATAGGGATAATAAAAACTATACTACTTACTTCAGAAGATTGAGATACCGTGAGATAATATATGATATCATGCCTTATACATTATTTAAAAAGCCAGTTATGAATTCATTTTTATAAAACTGGAGTCACTTTCCTTATAGGTAAAATAAGAGAATTACATTAAGTGGCCCCTAAATTATATGTTATGATTATGTTTAAATTTGTATCAGTGTGGTTAGGGCACATATGAGTTCACAGATCTTTAAAAGGAAAAGGAAAAGGGATTGACCACCACATTCATCTAGAAAATTGAGCAAATTTCTTAGGCAGCTCAGTTAAAAACACAATGGACTGATCCAGAAGATTATTAAAAGATCTTAATTTAGAAAGACCAAGGTCACCTACTAGAGCTTGGAACATCTTAATTTTTATCTTGTCACTGTATTTTGATGATTCTGGAGGAAAGAATATGACTGACAACTTTGCTCAGCTCTGCCTCATTTAAATACAATTCATACATAAATTATTAAATGATAACAACAATAACAAGCTGATTCTCCAAACTATGTGTCTTTGTTTCCTGGGGATTTGCATCCCAATAAAAAGATTTCCTACTTCTCTCTTCTGTACCAACAGTTTCTAGCAAGTTTTCAGAATTCAACAGCCTTCCAAGGTATTCTTCTCTCTCAATTCTGAAATCTATCAGCATAACTTTTTTATTCCAAGTTCATCAGTGCCCAAATAGATTTAAATAAATTTAGAATAAAGCAGATCCCAAGTAGATTTATAATAGACTAAATTGACAAAGTTTTAAAAACTGAAGTTAAAATGTCTTCAAGTTTATAATAAAAACACGTTGACATTCCAATAAATTAAACTTTCAAAAAGTCTAATGAAGTTGGTTTATGTCCCATTCATATTCATCCATATTCATTTTCATCAATTCATGATTGAATGGTGCATATAAAGGTATAGTTAAATGGCATTTATACCATAGGGTTAATCCCATTTCCTATATGAGAAAGTAATCAGGTCCAGATTTTTCATTTGGGATTAAGTTTAGACAAAAGGAAAAGTCATTTTTGAACAAAAAGCTTTCCCCATCCCAAGTAATTTTGCTAGGAAACCAAACTGAAAAATCTAAAGGATTTTGGAAAGTAGCCTGTAGTCTTATTTATTTTATGTGCATGATTGCTTATGCATTTAGAAATATAAATTAGGGGGAAAAAAGAAGTCTTATGCAAAAAAGACAAAAATTTTCAAGTGTTATAAGTACAATGAATAAAAGTTAAAGCAAAGCAAAAATGGCCTCTTCCATTCCACACATACACAAAAAAAAAAAAAAAAAAAAAAAAAAAAAACCTTAGAAGATAGACTATCACTTACTGTAGAAGGCTGGAACTCTGAAAAGGTGTACTTGAACCAAGGATGGCAGAGTACTTATAATTAAGCACCTATCAGGTGATTGATTCTCTAGTTAAGCACATACTTAGTGTAATATGGTGATGTAATGGCAACAATTGGCGTGTTCAGTGTGCTATAGTGATCTAATCAAACTGAGGTATTTAAGGGAGTCTCAGACACAGAAGACTATCTCAGCCACAGACACAGAGAAGATTTCTTCAGGCTCTACACTCCAGGTTTCCAGACTCCATCTTTGACCAGCCACTTGGTAGCTCTCCTGCCTCCTTCACTTCTCCACCTAAAGACCAAGGCCCATCCTGGGACCCTCCAGAGAGCTAGCCTGGACATTACAGCCTACTATGTTCTACTTCTTCATGAAAAAGGAAAAGATTTGTGCTTCAGCAAGCTTGAATATATAATTTAACACTGATTTTTTACAGGAGTAGCTTTTATGAGAAAAACACTGACAAGACCACAATGGGCCAACTGATGAGGCCTTTATATGTAAATATATATGTATATATATATATATATATATATGAAATTTAACTCTCTGACAAGTACAGATTTTTAATAAATAAGGACATAGTAAAATAAATTTAAAACAAATAAGATGAAAGAATGGAAATAATTGTTTACAAATATTCATATATATATGTATATATATAATATCACCATTTGTTTATCCCAAATCATAAATACATATGTTGACTTTAAAACAGGAGTCTCTACATCATCTTTCTTTTCAAAATCTTTTCTAATCTTTTTCCCTTGAATATTTGAAATGGATATGTTATATTATCATTTACTTTAAATTATATAGCTATAGAATGTATATAAAATTGTTCTTTTGGTTCTACTTTCTTTACCCTATGTTACTTTATATGTATGGCTACATGTGTCTTAATTTTTCATATTCATAATGTATTTTGATGTAGTAAAATTCCATCACATTCAAATATATAAATTTTTTCAACAATTTTCATTGTTACAAATAGTGCTGCTAGGAATAGCTTTTAAATATCTCGATCTTAGTTTACAATCAGCCTCTCTGGAATTGATTCTCAATACTGGGACAACCCTATTAAAGGGCCATAGGACCCTAGATTAAGAACTAAAAGGGAACTCAAATGTCTTCCAGTCCAATCCATTCATTTTATAAATGAAGAAACTGAAATCTAGAGAGGTTAAGTAATATAGTTATAGTTAAGTGACATATCTATATAAGACAGATCTTCCTTACTTCAAATCCAACCTATTACTAAGATGCATAACCCTGACTGTATAATCCCATAATGCTTTCCTAAACAGTTGAGTCAATTCATTTCATCATCAGCAGTGTGAAAGCATGTCAATTTCCTAGGAAGCAATGCAAACACTGAATGATGTGGGGTTTTTATATAAACTCATCCTATTAGTAAATATATATATATACACACACACACACACACACATATATATATATATATATATATATATATATATATATATATATATATTTACTAATAGGATGAGTATTAAATGAAATCTCATCTGTTTTCATTTGAATATCTTTAAACAGATAGTTTCAAAATGTTTTCATGTGATGGTTAATGTCTCTTTTGCAAACTTCACATTCACTGTATTAGATAGTTGTTCTTGATTTTATGCATAGTTTAAAATTTTTTAATAAATTTTTGCAAAGATATTCCTGGTTTTATTCTTTTCTTCTTATTCTGGGTACATTTGTTTTTGTTGCTGCTGTTGTTATGCAAAAGCTTTTTTATCTTGAAATAATTAGATTCCTGACTGATGAACACCAATTTGACTGGCGAGATACTAGCCCTTCATTTTAGGAGCCTTTCGGTGGAATGCTGCTGCTATGATTGTTTCTAAGTTTCTTATTTTTTAGATTTCCTACTACTATTATATTAATTCTTTTTCTCAAATAAGCTTTTGATTAGATCACAGATATTCTATCTCCTGCCCATTGTAAATATGAAGGCCACACAGAGATTGTTCCTTCTAGCCATTGTTTTCTACTTTTTTTAGTGAATAACAAAAATGTTTGCTAAAGATAGTACTCTATGAAATGGCATAAAGTCATCTGGACTCTCCTGCCCACCTATTTGTCTCATAATTTTCTCTACATCATAAGTTGTTACTGTTTACCCACCCCTATACACATAAACAACACATATACACACATACGACTTGTCACATTAGATTTTTAAATAAATGCATAGTTTCAAACTATTACTAACCAAGTATACACACTTTTTTTCATCTCTTCTATTTAAAGAATAGTGATCTCAAGTAAGTTTATATTTTTTACAAAGATTTGCTAACAACATAGTACATAAATTTTGAACAAATGGATTATTTGGCAACTAAAAACATTAATAATGTCTCAAGGCCTCAAAATCATGTCCAAATGGTAAAACTTTATTCTTTCTTCTGTTAACTAAAACATTTACTTAAAAAACATCATTATCCACTCTCAATTCACCCCCAATCAACTAATGTCAATGACATTACCATAAGAAGAAAGATGGTAAACAATGTGAGGTATACTTTTCTGGAATCCTTCTACCTGACATTTATATTATGACTTTTTAGGACCTCTTGGTTCATGGGTTATCCAATTAGAGGGACTATCTACATGAAAAAGTAAATGGGACCTTTGGAAGTATGTGGATTTTGAATTATAATTTGAAATACAAAGTGTGAATACCTTATAGTTATTCATGCAAGCTTCATTTAAGCAAACTATAACCTAGGACCTGGTGGCACACAATGTAGTGGAAAGGGATCTAATCCTGGATTTGTAATTTACTTGAGGTCTGTCTTCGTTCAAGCCATTTTATCTACCTAAGGCTTCTGTTATCTTGCCCACACAATGAGAAGAGTAGATATCTCTAAGATTCTCTTCTGCTCTGATACTCTAAAAATCTAACAGTACAGATGCCCACTGAAGGAGAGTTCTATCCACAATATATGTTATATGTGAAAAAAAATATACATTTCAAGTAATAAGAATCCATCTATGTTGGTAACATTCATTATCACTATCTTAACACTGTATCAGTTCTTATCAAATATTTCAAAATTTCAAAGCAATTAAAGCCAAAAATTATTAGTTTTTAAAATAGGTCAAAACACATAAAGGACACTGCTAAGAATAGTTGCTGCTTCTCGGTTCTGATAAAAAGAATGGGAAACTATTTTAGTGTTTTGTGTGTGTGTGTGTGTGTGTGTGTGTGTGTGTGTGTGTGTGTGAATACCTTTAAGTGCTGCAAAGTCAGAGATAAGGAAGGTATTTATCTACTTTTTCTTCCTAAGTCATCAACAAACATGATAGAAACTCAGATGCTACATATATTTTTAGTCTAGTAACCTCCTTCTCTTTCTAGCATAATTAGCACATGTTAAGCATTTACTAAAGATTTGTTGATTTACTGGGCCAGAAGGTGGTAGGAATTCAAGGGATCTGATTATTGAATAATATTTTCTCTAGTGTGACATTTACAGTGTGTCCATTCTGTATTTAATCTTCCCATTATGCTCAGATATAAACTTTCTGCTCAGGTCCCAGTTGGTAGGTATCAGTATATCTTGAAACATGATGAAAAGGTCAAGAAAAATGACAAAAAACAACTTCATTCAAGCAAATACGAGGCATCTGACATTCTGTACTCTGATGAAATGGTGAGAGAGGGGAAAAGATTACAATCAGAAAAAGAATAAAATTAATTAATAAGATCTACCAATATTTGGTTAATAAGTAGACACTCACTGATGAAGAATAATTTCAAGAATTACTGGGTAAGTCACTAAGAAGGCCACACTCAATTGGTGATTGTGATTCCATAATAACTTCACAAAACCAACACAGCAATTTTAAGCAGGGGAAATAAATAAATACAAATTGAAATTTGTTGTTTTTTTTTTCTTGAAAGTAAGTTTTTCATTATGAGGCAATTAATTTTTTGTAGAATAAAAAAATATAATATTTGAAGAGGATAGGATGAATTTAAAAAGTGAAGCTGCATCTCATTCAAAAATATCTTGTACTCAACATAATAAGATATAGTCTGGTTCAGAGAATAAAGTTAAATAGAGCCATACATTAGAGTTCTGGTACCTAGAGCAAACTCAACTGAGAGAGGGGAGAACCTGAAAAGTAAAACTTAATAAGTCCAATTCTCTAACTGGAAATATCATCATGATATTGATAATAATTATGATAAATAACAGCCTATATAATTTCTCAAAAACTATTGGCAAAATAGTTAACAATAATAACAGGGCTACAAATCCAGTCTCTAGCTATTGTGAAATCAAGTATCAATGTATGTTAGATCTGTGTTAGAGTCAAAAATACCATGGTTGAAAATTTCTACACCAATTTTCTCTGATATAAGCCTCATTTTTTTCAGATATATAATAGATTGAGACATTTTTTTTTTTTTAATGAGCCATTCACTTATGGCTCTCTTCAACAATGAAATGATTCATCCAGTGCCAATGGTTTTATGATAAAGAGGGACATCTGCACCCAGAGAAATGACTATGGGAACTGAGTGTGGATCACAACATAGTATTTTCACTCTTTTTGTTGTTGTTTGCTTGCATTTTGTTTTCTTTCTCAGTTTTTTTTTCTTTTTTATCTGATTTTTCTTGTGCAGCATCATGTTTGTGGAAACATGCATAAAAGAATTACACATGTTTAACATATATTGGATCACATTAATGTCTAAGGGAGGAGATAAAGGGAAGGGAGGGAAAAAAATTGGAACACAAGGTTTTGCAAGAGTGAATGTTGAAAATTATCCATGCATATGTTTTGAAAATGAAAAGCTTTAATTTTAAAAATGAGCAATTTATTAATTGATAAATGATCATAAGACATGAACATGCAGTTTTCAGGAAAAAAGGAAACAAAACTATCAATAGTTATATGAAAAAAATGCTCTAAATCATTAATAATCAGAGAAATGCAAATAAAAGCAATTCTGAGATATTACGTCAAATCTATCAGATTAGCTAACATAACAGAAAAGGAAAAGGACAAATTCTAGAAGGGATGAACTGAGCCAACCACTTTGGAGAACAATTTAGAATTACTTCCAAAGGACTATAAAAGTGGGCATATCCTTTAACCCAACAATACATCTACTAGATCAAAGAAAAAGAAAACAGATTTATATGTACAAAAATATGTTCAAAAATAGAAGCAGCAGCTCTTCTTATAGTGGCAAAGAATGAGAAATTACAAGAATGCCCATCAGGCGATGTTATGGACCAGAACTCTGAACTTCTTATGAGGTACTAAGTGAAATTGATGAGAGAATGGTTATCTAGTTTAGCATGGTTTAATTTAGTTTAGCATTGATTTAATCTTACAACAAATAATGATTTCTTAGTGATATAATGATTGATTTATACTCGGAAAGCATATAATCTAGATGCCTCAGCTAGATTCATTCAGAGGCAGAGAAGACAAGAGAACTAGAGGCAGGAGCTTAAGCTCTCAGATGCTCGGAAAGAGAGCTAGAGAAGACAAGCACACTAGAAGCTCTCGGAGCCAAGGAGACAGAAATTCATTTCATCTTTGATCAGGCTCCTGGTGACCTGGCCTCCTGTACTTCCTCCAGTTCTTCCACTGAAACCAAGACTCCGGAAGGCCTCTAAGAAAGCTGCCCATCTCTAGGCAAGGAGACAAGATTTTGTAGGAGACAATAAAGATTTGGACTTTAACCCCTGGCTACTCTTGTGGTGATTACTGAACTGAAACAAAGGCTGCTCCCAGAGACCTCAAGAAAACCAAACCAGAGAACATTACAAGGTAGGAAATGGCTGAACAAATCGTGGGATGTGGTTGTGATGGAATACTATTGCACTATAAGAAATGACTAGCTAAATAGTTCAAGAGTAAGTTGGGAAAATTTATATGAACTGATGCAAAGCAAAGTGATTAGAATCAAGAGAATATTGTATTTTTCAACAGCAATATTATAAAAATGAACAACTGTAAAAGGCTTAATTACTCTGATCAATACAATGATCCATGACAGTTCCAAAAATTCATAATGAAAAATGCCATCGGGACTTCCGGCCAAGATGGCAGAGAGGAGGCACACTGCTGTGTAACCTCCACGTTTTTCTCTCACTATCCATTTCATTTCATGCCTCTGAATTAATGCTCGACTGAAAAAAACCATACAATTAGTTACCAAGAGAAACCATCCTTGAGACTCGTCAAGAAAGGTCTGTTTTTACGTGACGGTGGGGACGGTTATTAGATCGGAAGCAAGCTGCGGGCAACAGCGGCAGTGAGAGCACGGAAGGCGGCTCAGAGCCGAGCAGAGCGGAGAGGGGGTGGGGCATGATCACAGCCGTCTCTGCGGGGAGAGCTTTGCTACAGGATTAGATATTTTGCTCCGGCAGCAAGTCAGCAGCCCAGCAGAGAAGCTAAAAAAACCGGGGGTGAAGAATACAACCCCAAACAGCTGGAGTCTCTCGGGACCGGGCCACCCCTGCCCCACAGTGTCTCAGCACGCTCTTGGATCTCAGAGTGCAGGCGCAGCACAGTAGGATCCGTGCCTCATGGCTACCCTGTCCCTCCCCCAAAGAAAGCAGCCTCCATTCAAGGGTTTTTTTCTTCTGTTTCTTTGATAGTTAGTCTTTGATTATTAGACAGAATGAGCAAGAAACTGAAAAAGACTTTAACCCTTGACAGCTTCTATACAGATAAAGAGCAGACTCCAAATCCTGAGGAGACTAAAAACAGTCTCCAGGTGAATCCCCAAAGGAGGAGATCATATGTTCCTCAGCACAGATGAATCTCATGGAGGAAATTAAAAAGGCTCTCACAAGGGAGCTAGAAGAAAAATGGCAAAAGGAGAGGGAGGCTTGGCAAAAGAGCCTGGAGAAGTCAGTTAAAGAGAGAGTGGATAAAGAAACCAAATCCTTGAAAAATAGGATTGGTGAACTGGAAAACAAAATTGGCGAAATGGAAAAAAATTCCACAGAACAAAAGAACTCAATTGGACAATTAGAAAAAGATCTTTAAAAAGTGAGTGAAGAAAATACTTCACTGAAAATCAGGGTCGAACAATTGGAATTGAATGACTCGAGGAGACAAGAAGAATCAGTCAAGCAAATCCAAAAAAATCAAACAATGGAAAAGAATGTGAAATACCTTCTGGGGATGACAACAGACCTGGAAAACAGATCCAGGAGAGACAACCTGAGAATCATTGGACTCCCAGAAAAGTATGATGAAAAAAAGAGCCTGGACACTATTTTCCAGGAAATTATCAAAGAGAACTGCCCAGAAGTCATAGAAACAGAGGGTAAAATAGACATTGAAAGAATTCATCGATCCCCTACTGAAAGGGATCCTAAAATCAAAACACCAAGAAATATAGTGGCCAAATGCCAGAACCCTCAGACAAAGGAAAAAATACTGCAAGCAGCTAGAAAAACCCAATTCAAGTATCGAGGAGCCACAAAAAGGATCACCCAGGATCTGGCAGCATCCACATTAAAGGATCGAAGGGCCTGGAATATGATATTCCAAAAGGCTAAGGAACTTGGTATGCAACTAAAAATAACTTACCCAGCGAGATTGAGCATCTTTTTCCAGGGAAGAAGATGGACATTCAACGAAGTAAGTGAATTTCACCTATTTTTGATGAAAAAGCCAGAACTTAACAAAAAATTTAATTTACAAGTACAGAACTCAAGAGAAATCTAAAAAGGTAAAGATTAATCTTGAGAACTATATTTCGGCTATAAGGATGTATAAAGAATACAGATATACCTTGTTCTAGAAACTAGATGTGGAAAGGACATTGTACCAGAAAAAGGGGAAAGTGGGGGTACTACATTTCATGAAGAGGCAAAGAAAACCTATTATATCTGAGAGAAAGAATGGAGAGGGATGAATATAGTGAGTATTTTACTGCTTTCAGAATTGGCTTTAAGAGAAAAATTTTAGACATATTCAATCTATGGTGAAACTTCTCCCACCTCATTGAAAAGTGAGAAGGGAAAAGTGAAAAGGGAAGGAATAAGCTAAGTGGAAGGGAATACGGTAACTGGGAGGGAAAGGGGTAAGATAGGGGGAGGAACTCTAAGGGGGGGGAGGGATACTAAAAAAGGGAGAGCTGTGAGAAGCAAGTAGTGCTCACAAGCTTAATACTGGGAAGGGGGGTAAGGGGGTAAGAAGGGAGAAAAGCATAAACCGGGGTTAACAAGATGGCAAGTAATACAGAAATTGTCATTTTAACCATAAATGTGAACAGGGTAAACTCCTCCATAAAGAGGAAGCGGTAAGCAGAATGGATTAAAAGCCAGAATCCTACAATATATTGTTTACAGGAAACACACCTGAAGCAGGGAGATACATGCAGGTTAAAGGTAAAAGGTTGGAGCAAAATCTACTATGCTTCAGGTGAAGTCAAAAAAGCGGGAGTAGCCATCCTGATCTCAGATCAAGCTAAAGCAAAAATTGATCTAATCAAAAGAGATAAGGAAGGGCACTATATCTTGCTAAAGGGTAGAATGAATAATGAAGTAGTATCTATATTAAACATATATGCACCAAGTGGTGTAGCATCTAAATTCTTAAAAGAGAAATTAAGAGAGCTGCAAGAAGAAATAGACAGCAAAACTATAATAGTGGGAGATCTCAACCTTGCACTCTCAGAATTAGATAAATCAAACCACAAAATAAATAAGAAAGAAGTCAAAGAGATAAATAGAATACTAGAAAAATTAGATATGATAGATCTCTGGAGAAAATGTAATGGGGACAGAAAGGAGTACACCTCCTTTTCAGCAGTTCATGGAACTTATACAAAAATTGACCATATATTAGGACATAAAAACCTCAAACTCAAATTCAGTAAGGCAGAAATAGTGAATGCATCCTTTTCAGACCACGATGCATTGAAAATTACATTCAATAAAAATCCACGGGAAAGTAGACCAAAAAATAATTGGAAACTAAATAATCTCATACTAAAGAATGATTGGGTGAAACAGCAAATTATAGACATGATTAATAACTTCATCCAAGAAAACGATAATAATGAGACATCATACCAAAATGTATGGGATGCAGCCAAAGCGGTAATAAGGGGAAATCTCATATCTCTAGAGGCCTATTTATATAAAATAGAGAAAGAGAAGGTAAATGAATTGGTTTTGCAACTAAAAATGCTAGAAAAGGAACAAATTAAAAACCCCCAGTCAAACACTAAACTTGAAATTCTAAAAATAAAAGGTGAGATCAATAAAATTGAAAGTAAAAAAACTATTGAATTAATTAATAAAACTAAGAGTTGGTTCTATGAAAAAACCAACAAAATAGACAAACCCTTAGTAAATCTGATTTAAAAAAGGAAAGAGGAAAATCAAATTGTTAGTCTTAAAAATGAAAAGGGAGAACTCACCACTAACGAAGAGGAAATTAGAGCAATAATTAGGAGTTACTTTGCCCAACTTTACACCAATAAATTCGACAACTTAAATGAAATAGAAGAATACCTCCAAAAATATAGCTTGCCTAAACTAACAGAGGAAGAAGTAAATATCCTAAACACTCCCATCTCAGAAAAAGAAATAGAACAAACTATCAATCAACTCCCTAAGAAAAAATCCCCAGGACCAGATGGATTTACATCTGAATTCTATCAAACATTTAAAGATCAATTAACTCCAATGCTAAATAAACTATTTGAAAAAGTAGGGATTGAAGGAGTCTTACCAAACTCCTTTTATGACACAGACATGGTACTGATACCTAAACCAGGTAGGCTGAAAACAGAGAAAGAAAATTAAAGACCAATCTCCCTAATGAATATTGATGCTAAAATCTTAAATAAAATATTAGCAAAAAGATTATAGAAAATCATCCCCAGGATAATACACTATGACCAAGTAGGATTTATACCAGGAATGCAGGGCTGGTTCAATATTAGGAAAACTATTAACATAATTGACTATATCAACAACCAAACAAACAAAAACCATATGATCATCTCAATAGATGCAGAAAAAGCATTTGATAAAATCCAACAGCTATTCCTAATAAAAACACTTGAGAGCATAGGAATAAAAGGACTTTTCCTTAAAATAGTCAGGAGCATATAGTTAAAACCTTCAGTAAGCATCATATGCAATGGGGAAAAACTGGAACCTTTCCCAGTAAGATCTGGAGTGAAGCAAGGTTGCCCACTATCACCATTATTATTCAATATTGTATTAGAAACAGCAGCCTCTGCAATAAGAGTCGAGAAAGAGATTAAAGGAATTAGAGTAGGCAATGAGGAAACCAAACTATCTCTCTTTGCAGATGATATGATGGTATACCTAGAGAACCCCAGAGATTCTACTAAAAAGCTATTAGAAATAATTCATAATTTTAGCAAAGTAACAGGATACAAAATAAATCCCCATAAATCCTCAGCATTTTTATACACCACCAACAAAATCCAAGAGCAAGAGATACAAAGAGAAATTCCATTCAGAATAACTGTTGATAGCATAAAATATTTGGGAATCTATCTACCAAAGGAAAGTCAGGAATTATTTGAGCAAAATTACAAAAAAGGTTTCACACAAATAAAGTCAGACTTAAATAATTGGAAAAATATTAAGTGCTCTTGGATAGGCTGAGCAAATATAATAAAGATGACAATACTCCCTAAACTAATCTATTTATTTAGTGCTATACCAATCAGACTTCCAAGAAAATATTTTAATGATTTAGAAAAAATAACAACAAAATTCATATGGAACAATAAAAAGTCGAGAATCTCAAGGGAATTAATGAAAAAAAAAATCAAATGAAAGTGGCCTAGCTGTACCTGATCTAAAATTATATTATAAAGCAGCAGTCACCAAAACCATTTAGTATTGGCTAAGAAATAGATTAGTTGATCAATGGAAAAGGTTAGGTTCACAAGACAGAATAGTCAACTATAGCAATCTAGTGTTTGACAAACCCAAAGATTCTAACTTTTGGGATAAGATTTCATTATTTGATAAAAACTGCTGGGATAACTGGAAATTAGTATGGCAGAAATTAGGCAAGGACCCACACTTAACACCATATACCAAGATAAGATCAAAATGGTCCATGATCTAGGCATAAAGAACGAGATTATAAATAAATTAGAGGAACATAGGATAGTTTATCTCTCAGACTTGTGGAGGAGAAAGAAATTTGTGACCAAAGATGAACTAGAGACCATTACTGATTACAAAATAGAAAATTTTGATTATATCAAATTAAAAAGCCTTTGTACAAACAGAACAAATGCAAACAAGATTAGTAGGGAAGCAACAAACTGGGAAAACATCTTTACAATTAAAGGTTCTGATAAAGGCCTCATTTCCAAAATATATAGAGAACTGACTCAAATTTATAAAAAATCAAGCCATTCTCCAATTGCTAAATGGTCAAAGGATATGAACAGACAATTTTCAGATGATGAAATTGAAACTATTATCACTCACATGAAAGAGTGTTCCAAATCACTATTGATCAGAGAAATGCAAATTAAGACAACTCTGAGATATCACTACACACCTGTCAGATTGGCTAAGATGACAGGAAAAAATAATGATGAATGTTGGAGGGGATGCGGGAAAACGGGAACACTGATGCATTGTTGGTGGAGTTGTGAACGAATCCAACCATTCTGGAGAGCAATCTGGAATTATGCCCAAAAAGTTATCAAACTGTGCATACCCTTTGATCCAGCAGTGTTTCTATTGGGCTTATACCCCAAAGAGATACTAAAAAAAGGAAAGGGACCTGTATGTGCCAAAATGTTTGTAGCAGCCCTGTTTGTAGTGGCTAGAAACTGGAAAATGAATGGATGCCCATCAATTGGAGAATGGCTGGGTAAATTGTGGTATATGAATGTTATGGAATATTATTGTTCTGTAAGAAATGACCAACAGGATGAATACAGAGAGGCTTGGAGAGACCTACATGGACTGATGCTAAGTGAGATGAGCAGAACCAGGAGATCATTGTACACTTCGACAATGATATTGTATGAGGATGTATTCTAATGGAAGTGGATTTCTATGACAAAGAGACCTAACTGAGTTTCAATGGATAAATGATGGACAGAAACAGCTATACCCAAAGAAGGAACACTGGGAAACGAATGTGAACTATTTGCATTTTTGATTTTCTTCCCGAATTATTTTTACCTTCTGAATCCAATTCTCCCTGTGCAACAGGAGAACTGTTTGGTTCTGCAAATACGTATTACATCTAGGATATACTGCAACATATTTAACATATATAGGACTGCTTGCCATCTTGGGGGGGTGGATGGAGGGAGGGAGGGGAAAAAATGAAACATAAGCGAGTGCAAGGGATAATGTTGTAAAAAATTACCCTGGCATGGATTCTGTCAATACAAAGTTATTATTAAATAAAATAAAATTAAAAAAAAAAAAGAAAGAAAAATGCCATCTACATCCAGAGAGAACTAATAAAATCTTCAGTAAAGATTGAAATATTTTTCCACTTTATTTTTCTTACTTCTTCTGCATTGTGACTAATGTGGAAATACATTTTGCATGGCTTCCCATGTATATTTCATTCATATTTCCTTTCCAATAAATGAAGGAGAAGCAGGAGGGAAGGAGAGAATTTGGAACTCAAAAAAATTTCAATAGATGCCTAAAAAATTTAAATTTAAATAAACCAAGTCCTGTTTCTAATAATGTCCATCATTATTGTCCTTTATATTCTAGGAATGCCAAAATGACATCATGATGTTGAGGTCTATGCACACTGTGTCCAGCTGTGATTGATGAGACAATATGAACTCAGAAAGCTCTACCACAAGTCAGGCACTAATAGTTCTGTGAACATTTGAGGCAGAAATGTCTCTGAATTCTACATCTCACATTTCTTTTGAGCTACTGCGATTTGGTTTCACTAATAGAGAATGGTGTATCTTTGATGTGGGTATGTCAAGCTGGAACTTACTGTGCCAGTTTCTTCCATGTCATGTAATTGATTCCAGTGTTCTTCAGAGAGACCTTGAGAATGTCCTTGTATCATTTATTTTGACCATGTGAGCATTTGTCTTGTGTAGTCTTTCAGGAAAATGTACATTTGGCATTAGAATAAAATAAACAACCATGAACCGACTCAGCTTTACCTCCAGGTCAGCAACAAACTGTACACCTGCAGAGAAACATTCCAATTTATTGGTATAGTTGTCATGCATTGGGAGCATTGCTTCTGTTGAATGCAAATGTTTAGTTTGGAGAGGATAAGTACAAGACCACACATTGCCTTTGTCACTCTCACATCCTGTCTCTTCTCCTTAGAATGATGTAGTCTACTAAATGCTAATGTTTCCTACCAGGTACATTCACAACATTTTATTGCATTTAAATAAATGGAAGATATAGGGGAAGCTAGATGGCACAGTGGATAGAGCACAGGACCTGGATTCAGGAAGACTGAGTTCAAATGTGGCACTACATGCTTACTAGCTGTAATCCTGGGGAAGGCATTTAACCCTGTTTACTTCAGTTTACTCACCTGTAAAATGAGCTGGAGAAGAAATGGCAGACAGTTTCAGTATCTCTCCCAAGAAAAGAGGATCACAAAGAATCAGAGATAACTGAAAACAACTGAATAACAACAGAAGAAGATAGTGCTGGTAATAAGATGGTCACAAGACACAGAAGTCTTCAGTAGTAAGTGATCATTGCTATTGTTGTTTCCAACTCCATTCCTCCCAAAGACTCCCCTACCATGCCTGATAGTCTGTCTACTCTGATATTAAGCTTATCTTCTTTTAGCATACTTATGATGAAGGACTCTGGTTTTCATAAAATTTTTCTTTGATCTCATCAGGTTTATCATGGTGGGATCATATGCACTGATGATGATGGCATAGTATTTTCCTGCAAGTGGTAATTATATTGTTACAAGTTTGTTGTTCACTCCTTTTGGGAGACTTACAAGCTTGTTAAATTATTTTCAACCTCCTCTTCTTTCAGAAACATTGAAGTCCATTAACAAGAAAAAAGACAAGATAATTAGCAATGGCATGAGATCCCTTGATATTTTTAATATCTAACCAAGTTCTAAACATTCAATAGCACCTGCTTCCACCACCTTTTTAGCCTATGTGAACAAATTGTTCCCATCTGTCTATGGAAAAAAAAAAAAGATTTATCTTCTCCGTGTCTTCAGACAATTCTTTAAAATAATAAATTACAGAGGAATTGGTGATATGCATCTGTGACAAGAATTCCATACTGTGATTTCCCCTATGCTGATGAAGTCAAAGGTTTAACAACAAATGACAACAAAAATAGAAAATCTGTATGCCAACATCTATATACCAATAGGTAAAATAAACATACTTATCTTACTTAAATGGACTTTTCTTCTGCTGAATTTGAGAAAATGTGCCCCTATGTATCAGTTCTGCAAAATCTAATCACCCTGCACTAATTATACCTCAGAGTTTAATACTGAAGTTTCATTTCCTATGTTAGAATTCAAATCACAAGTTAGTTCTCACTAATAATTTCCAAGTGATGAGGATGATGATAGCAATGATATAGTCAAAGGAAAAATCCAAAGAAACTGTAGCAATATTTGTCTTACACTGAGTTCTACTTCCATTATTTCTGATTAAGCAACCAAAAGACAAGGCTCTAGGTAGTTCCACTATCCTTATGACATTTAAATGCTGAACCATAGCTAAAAGTAGTGATGCTTATTTCCATCAGCAATTAGCAGTAATCTCTGCCATATTATCTATAAAGCTAATCCATCTGAAATAAGCAACTACAGTTACTTGAGAAAGTAGCCTTCTGTAATGGATATATCATTGGTTTGAGTTGCAGGAAATTTGTGTTAGAGTGGCTACAATTCAAATTTAGCTATTTAAATCACTTTTTTTTTATTTCCAGAGATATTAGAAGGCAATGATTTCTTAACTCTCACCAGCACCTAGACTGGGTCCATTGTACCATTGTATGTTCTTTTTGTTTGCTTGCTTAGTGTATTTAACTATTACTAATTCAAGTGATCTGGCTTTTATGGGAATCAGTTTGTCCAGAGCATTCCTTTTGATAGTTGATTTATTCATTCATCAGACTTCATGCTAAAACACTATATTGAATGACATAAACAAAAAAGAAACAAAAACCTTTTATTGTTACAGATTTTCAGTGAAAATAAAAGAGAATCTACTTTTTTTTTGTTCCTAAGCACCACCAAAATGTTCTGCTTGTCTCCCACACACTCCTTTTTTTATGCTGACTTTTCAAGTAATTACATTAAAAAGCCAGATAATTTTCAAAGAACAATGTTCTGGAAGCCAACATACTTTTTAAGAGGTAGAAAGATGATTTTTTTTAAGGTTAAGAAATATAATCATTTTCCTTTGGTATGAAAAATTAAGTTTAAACTATTAATTCTTTGATTCTCCTAGTTACATTGTATGCTGGTTATTAGTTAATATCTTTCAGGCAGATATCTGCAGTGAAATTATAAATGGCTTTTCATATTAAAAAGTATGATAAAACTTGTTGGCAAATTGATGATTTATGAAATTGATTAAAACAGTGGTAGAGCAGGAGGACTAGTCAGGCATATGTGAATCAATTTTTTCCCCACAATCCTTGTGATCTAAATTCATGATGCATATTATCTGGAAAAGAGATTTTTTGGGGGGTATTTCTCCTCAAGATTTAAGATGAAACAAAATTTAATTATAATCTATGTATCTTCTAATTTCCATTACACAAACTTATAGTTTCATTTTTTTTTAATTTTGAACCCAGTTTTCCTTGTTAAAGACTAAGTAGCTAATGGTTCTATGGGCTTTAGAGCCCATTAAGAATTCATATTGGTTACTATTTTGTTTAAAGGCAGAAAACCGACAAGTCAACCTTTGTAGCATACAAAATTTAATTTTAAAAAACCAATTAACTCTTAAGTTATCACAAACAAATAACAGACATCAGATATCAATTTTTAATAACTGTCAAAGAACTTAGACATCATCCACCTTAAAAATCTACCCACCTAATTTTATGGAAAAGAAAATGAACACTAATCTGAGAAATCTCCCTGAGTTTGCATAAGGAATTACTTGATAATCCATAAGGTTAATTTGTAAACTGGGCATATATAAATTTTAGCTAAGGTACCTCAGCATTATGATAAAGCTGTAGCTCAAATCAGTAAGATCTGAATTAAATTCAACCTCAAACACATTCTAGCTGAGTGAGCCTGGGAAAGTCATTTATCCTCTTTACTTCTGTTTCTTTGTTAATTGGGGATAAGGATAACATCTACCTCCCAAGATTGTTGTTAAGGTAAAATCATATGATATTTGGATTTTAAAATTTTGACTTCTAAATTCTTTCCCTCCTTTCAACTCCTCCCCAACCCATTAAGAAAGCAAGCAATATAAATTATGTATTAAGTCATGCAAAGCATATTGCTATATTAGTCATGCTGCCAAAAATACCATAAGCTATTGGAAAAGTATGCTTCATTATGCACAGAATTCTTCAGTTCTCTTTCTCTAGAAATGGATAATATTTTCATAATGAGTCTTTTAAAATTACCTTGCATCATTGTCTTGATCATAGCAGTTAAGTGTTTCACAAGTGGCCATTCTTATAATATTGTTATTACTATGGACAATATTCTCTTGGTTTGTTCATTACATTTTGTATCAATTCATGGAAATCTTCCCAGATTTTCTAAAATCATCTTATTTATCATTTTTAAATTTTAATCTTTTATTTATATATTACAATATAAATTACATATAAAAACAATTTTGACATTCTTTTTTTTTCAAATGTTAAGTTCCAGATTTTCTCTCTCCTTCCGTCTCCTCCTTCTGCCACTGAGAAGGCAAACAATTTGATAGAGGTTATACATGTACAGTTATGCAAAACATGTTTTGATACTAATCATACTGTAAAAGAAAACACAGACCAAAAAAACAAAAACAAAGAAAAATAAAGAAAGGAGAGGAAAAGTATGTTTTTCGATATGAATTCAAACTCCATCAATTCTTTTTCCAGGGATATACAGCATTTTTCAATTTAAGTCCTTCAGAATTGTCTTTAGTCATTATTCACAGCTGATCAATATACAATATTGTTGTTACTTTACACCATGTTTTGCTGGTTCTGTTCATTTCACTTTGCATCAATTCGTGTAAGTGTTTTCAGGTTTTTCTGAGTTATTCTTCATTTCTTACAACAGAGTGGTATTTTATCACAACCATATCCCACAACTTGTTCAGCCACTCCCCAATCAATGGACATCCTCTCAATTCCAATTCTTTGTCACCATAAAAAGAGCTGTTATAAAAATATTTATACATATAGATTCTTTTCCTTTTTTCTTTTATCACTTTGCGATACAGACTACTAATAATATTACTGGGTCAAAAAATATGCACAATTTAATAGTCCTTTGGCCACAGTTGCAAATTATTCTCCAGGATGGTTAAACAAGTTCATAACTTCACCAAAACTGAATTAGTATCTAATTTGTCATTTTCCTTTTCTATCATATTAACCAATATGATGGGTATAAGGTTGTGTCTCAGAGTTGTTTTAATTTGTATGTCTCTAAGAGTATTTTTATTTGGCCATTGATAGTTTTGAAAATAATATATTTGTAAAATGCTTTGCAAATCTTAGGGTGCTATATGATAAATATCATAATCACCTATATTATTCCTTCTCCTGAGCTTTTGAGTATATTGTTCCTTTCCAAATAAATGTTATCTTCAGTTTCTTTGCTTTCCTTGTTTTAAAATTTTAAAACACTCAAGGTGTTAGTCACTGTATCTGAAAGGGATATAAAAGTCAATCTTTCTGTGGGTATTTGTTAATTAATCAAAAAATCCATAGCACCTATGATATACCAATCACTTTGCTAATTACTGGACGTACAAGAACAAAAAACTAACCTGTCCTTGCTTTTAAGAACTGTACACTCATCAGAAAGAGAGATAGTTGTTTATATAAATAAGTGTAGAGGGCCAGGATTCTGAAAAGATATATTTGAGTTGAGGACAGCAGGGTGCTTATAGTTAAGCACCTACTCAGTGTGAGATAATGGCTCTCTAATTAATGTGAGGGTGATGTAATGGTTGCACATGCTCAGTATGTTGTAGTGTTGTAATCATACTGAGGTATTGAAGGGAGTCTCTGACACAGAAGGCTCTCTCAGCCACAGACACAGAGAAGGCTTCAGGCTCCAGAGAAAGACTTCTTTGACCAGCCACATGGAAGCTCTCCTGCCTCTTTCACTTCTCCACCTAAAGACCAAGGCCTGTCCTGGGACCCTCTAGAGAGCTAGCCCACACATTATATTTTGGTGCCTAAATGTGGGGTCCCAGAAATGCAGAGCCTTACAAAGCAAGGCACAAAGCATTTTGACTGATGTGATCATAAGCTCAGTGGAGAAGTTCCTGTGTCTCAGAAATAGGGTGAATATAAAAATAGACAAGCAGGAAACTTTGGTAAGGACTAAACTAATCACTTTAGTTTTTCAGCTGCAATGGGGCAAATACTAAGAAAAGGGCCTCTCCCACTCTAAGGGAAGTATGTAGAATGTATAGTTAGGTTAATAAAGAAGCAAGATTTGTTGGTAACTTGTAAGCAGATCATTGGACTCTCAAACATATTAGAATGCATGTCTCCTTGGCTATCTAAGGAAGGAAAATTAGAGCCAGATATTGGAAACTAATGGGAAAGCAACTAATTGAATATTACAAAGCTAAGGATCCTGATTCAATTCTTGAAGAAACATTCCATATGTACAATATAATACAATTGGCTTTAAAGAATCCCACAACCCTCTTCAACAATGAAGATGAACCAAATCAGTTCCAATGAGCAGTAATGAACTGAACCAACTACACCCAGGGAAAGAATTCTGGGAGATCACTATGAACCACTACATAGAATTCCCAATCCCTCTATTTTTGTCTGCCTGCATTTTTGATTTCCTTCACAGGCTAACTGTACACTATTTCAAAGTCCAACTCTTTTTATACAGCAAATTAACTGTTTGGACATGTATACATATATTATATTTAACTTATACTTTAACATATGTAACATGTATTGGTCAACCTGCCATCTGGAGGAAGGGGTGGGGGGAAGGAGGGAAAAAGTTGGAACAAAAGGATTTGCAACTGTCAATGCTGAAAAATTACCTATGCATATATGTTGTAAATAAAAAAACTATAATTAAAAAAAAAGAAAAGAAAAGAATGAAAAAATTAAAAAAAAAAAAAGAAAGAAAGAAAGAATCCCACAAATTCTTAAAAAAGGAAATGTTTTAAGGAGAACAGCCAGACAAGGAAATGTGGGGAGGTGGAGGGGGATGACACTGACAAAGCAGGTGAAAGGCATGGAGAGTTGGAGCTTAAGTACCATACTAATAAGCTTAAAGGGTGTAGTGCTTCTCACTTTCACAGCAGTGAAACCCAGGCAGACACCCTTAGTGCATTTCCCATCTTCTGACCCTCCTCACTCAATTTCACCTTTGTGGATGGAGGAAGAAAGAGGAGGGGGAAGGGCAGTGACACCATCAGCACTACCCATGTAGCAGCTTTTTCCATCCCCTATGACACAATTGTAAAAGGCACTAATTAAAACTAAAAAGGAAGGAAAGAATACATCTGATTTGAAAATAGAAGTGTACCCTGTGATTGAAGAGTTTGACTCCAGATAAAGAAAAAAGGAGACACACTCCTTTTAATCTAGAAATTATCAAAGATCTGAAAAAGGCTTGTACTCTTTATATGTCTACATTGTCTCATGTTAAGATGTTATTAGAGAATTTGACTTTTGAAGTTTTAACCCCTAATGATTGGAAATCTATAGCAAGGACATGTTTAGAACATGGCTTTCTGAGTATAGTGAACTCTGTAGAATACAAGCCTAATGAAATAGGCAAATTGGAGTTAATATACCAGTCTTTGGTATATTTTGACCAACTAGCAATTATAGGTCCTTATGTAGATACTTTAGCACAGATTAATTACCCTTTCACAGCACATGAGCAAATTGCTTCTGCTGCTATCAAAGCATGGGGCACCCTCCCAGGAAGACAAGATAGAGGGGAAGCCTTCACGAAAATAGTGCAAGGCCCAAATGAATCCTTTGCTGATTTCATGGGATGTCTGCAGATAGCTGTCATACAAACTATTGGTAAAAATGTAGCAACAGAAATTATGATAAGACAACTTGCTAAAGAAAATGCTAATGAGTTTTGTAGAAGAATTATACTAGGACTACACAAGGATGCTCCTTTAAATGAGATCATAAAATGCTGTGCCATAGTGGGCACAAATGCCTTTTATACCTAGGATATGATGCAGACTTCTCAAAATCTGAACATGGGAAGACAGGGTTCTTTTTAGCAAGGGTCTTCCAGAAAGACTTGTCAATACTTTCAATGTGGTAAAGTAAATTTAAAAGCTCAATGTTGGCATAAAGATAGAGTAAAAAAGCAGGGTGGAAGAACAAGACTGAAAACCCTATGTCCAAAATGCAACAAAGGCTTCCATTGAGCATCAAAATGTAGATTGACTCAGGGAAATGGGAAGCAGGGCTCAGCTTCACAGCCCCAAGCAAAAAACACTTGGAGTATGATGGCAGCCAAAGTTACGCCCAAAAAGTCTTTAGAAGTTCAGTACTCTGACATGATCACTCAGCCAAGAAGAGACCTGATGGGGGAAAGGGTTTACAGTTGGGGAAAATAGAGTTGTATGCAGCTGGGACTACTGAGATATCCCCTAGAAAGGTGAAATCTATCCCTATCTAGTTTATAGATCCTTTGCTTCCAGGCACAGTAGGCTTGACCATTTCACCTCCTGAGAGTGCTTACAAAATAGTGTCTATCCATACACTGATTTGGGGACTTGGGAATCTGTAGATAATATCCCAGTTACTAATATAGGTAAACAATGTATAACTTATCACCCAAGAGAAGTAGTAACATCAGTTTTACTGATATAGACTCCTTATAGGCAATTTGTTGATATCTGCTCAGATTTTGACTCCCAACAACAGAATCCAGGAATATTTTAGACTGCAGCTGTTACAGCTGACCAATCTATGCTTACTGTCTATGTAAATGGCATACTATTGAAAGGGTTGGTAGACATGGGTGCAGATCATACAGTCATTAGAGGTTCCAATTGGTCCAGTCATTGGCCAAAGATTAAGGCAGACACCTACATGTCTGGCATAGGAGGGTCAATAGCAGCTGAAATTAGTGCTATCCCTTTGAAATAGATGGAGATACTAGGTAGCAATGAATTTGTGAAAAGAGGTCAGGAAAACTGTATAGGTTCATTCCTCTACTTGACATCTTATATTTCTCACTCCAATAGTCAGTTTCTGGACAATGTGAAAAAGGTATCCTCAGGATACGACACTCAACTTCTCTACCCAGTGATCCATTGTGCCAGATCAAACTGGTTCCTAATGACAGAAGTAGGCAATGATTCAACATCCAAGACCATAGAAGAATATCTAGAGCTGAGTTTTGTAATGTCCATACTAGCTCTTCGGAGGACCTCAGAATCAGCTTGAGTCCATGGTCTTAGTGGAGGACGGAAGGAGACAGGACAGCCACCACAAGGCTGTTCAAAGACGGAATCCAGAGTTTGGAATCTGGAGTCTTGAGTCTTCTCTATGTTTGTGTCTGAGAGAGCTGTGGCTGACAGAGACTTCTGTATCTGAGACTCCCTTAAGTACCTCAGTACTATTACATCACTATAGCACACTGAGCACGTACAACCAGTACATCACCATAAGCACCATGCTGTCCTTGATTCAAGCATACCTTTTCAGAGTTCCAGCCCTCTACAAATAAGTGTGTACAAAATCAACACAAGGTTAATTAGAAGAAAGATGATAACAGCTGAAAGGAATCAGGAAAGGTTTCATGGAGGTAATGGTACTTGAAAGAAAATAGAGGTACAAGAGGTGGAGGTAAAAAGGGAGTATATATACCAGACATGAGGAAACAATAGTCTCAGACAAGAGATGAAAATTTATGCATTAGGAAACATTTAAAAGTGATTTTGGTAGAAATATAAAATATATGAAGAGGAGTAATATGTAATAATGCTGATAATAGGTAATATTGGAAAGAACAGATTTTTTTTAAAGGAAAGTCTGTCTCAGACTGAAAAGTTATATGAAGAAAAGATATTCACTCCTAAGACCAAGGACTCAGGCTGATCCTGAGGTCCTCCAGAAAGCTAGCCTGAACACAGCAATAACAAGATTATGTAATGATCAACGGTGATAGATTTAGCTCTTTTCAACAATGAGGTGATTCAGGCCAGTTCCAATAGACTTGTGTTGGAGAGCACCATCTGCATCCAAAAAGAGGACTATGGAAGGTGAATGTGGATCACAACATAGTATTTTCCCCTTTTTTAGTTATTTTTGTTATTTGCTTACTTGTTTTTTCTTCCTCATTTTTTCCCTTTTGATCTGATTTTTCTTGTGCAGCATGATAAATATGAAAATATGTTTAAAAGAATTGCACATGTTTAACTTATATTGTATTATTTGCTGTCTAGGGGAGGGGGAAGGGAGGGAGAAAATTTTGGAACACAAGGTTTTGTAAGGGTGAATATTGAAAATGGATTGAATTGTGAATTCAATTTTACTTGAATTGAAAATTAATATTTTACATGTATTTTGAAAAAATAAAAAGGTGTTATAAAAAAAAACTTTGAAACTCACAAGTGATTGTAAAGATTTATAAAGAATAAAAAAAAACAGAATTTGAAATATAAGAAAAGCAAGAGATCTGGAAAACAGACCAATAAGAGAAAAATATAAAAATAATTGAGCTACCTAAGAGCTGTGACCAAAACAAGAACTTTTGCCTAACAATGCAAGAAATAATCTAAGAAAATTGTATGAAGTGATAGAACATGAGAGGAAAGTAAAAAATAGAAAAACATCCACCAATCACCCTTCAAAGAGAACCTTTGTGGAAAACACATAGAAATATTATTTCAAATCTCAAAACTCCCAGATCAAAGAGAAAAATTTGCAAGAAACAAGAACAAAATAATTCAATTGCACTGGAACTACAATCTGAGTTGCATGGGACTTATTGGTAGCTAAAAAAAAAAAAAAAAAGATCATAAGTCTTGAAATCATATCTATTAGTAATCAAAAGAACTAGGCCTGTGGCCAAAAATGTCATATATATATATATATATATATATATAATAGTCTTACATGTAACAAAAAGTCATAATAGTGATCTTTATGATAACAAAAAACTAAAAAGCAAGTGGCTACTTATTAATTGCAGAACAATTTATAATATATTGTACATGGAAGTAATAGTAAAACAACAAAAAAATTCATGACCATTCAGAACATTACATTGAGTCATCTTGATTCCAGAAGGTTTACATTGAAATATATTTTTCATCTCTTCAGAGGAGGAGTACAGGTACAGAATGAAGTATATAGGATCATGAATTTAATTTAGAGCTATAAGGGATTTTTAGGTATTAACTCTAACCTCCTGATTACATGAATGAAGAAACTGATGCACAGAAATGTTAAGTGAATTTACACAGCTAGTGTTTGAGACAAGATCTTCTTTATTCCAAATCTAGTATTCTGAATACTATACTACCTATCTCTCTCTTATGCTGCCAGACATAGTGGGTCAGTATCTTTTTTCAAGTATATTTGTTATAAGAAAGCTTTCTGTTGTAAGAAGAAAGATTTAAGAATGACAGTATTGTAAAGCAAATCATCAAGAAAATCCCTAAGAGAAAGAATCTGCCTGAAAGATTACTGCTCTTAAGGAGGATTTGTATGGTATACAAGGTATGCTTTTTAGAGACTAACTGTACTCTTTACTCACTATTCATTAGCATACTTTGCTCTGGAATGAATCTCTGGCAACAGACAAAATTAAGCATGCCCATTTATGAAGCTCCTGGCTAAGTATGTTCAATAGATATCAGTATTGTTGTTGTTTGTCCTTTTTTCTCAAAGAAGATCATAACATCAGGGAGATAATGCCACAATGCAAGTGAATTGGATTTAAGGGAAATAGGGCTATGCAAGGTCACCTGCCTCACTTTTCCCTCCAAAGCCATCTGGGTCCAGTGGTAAGATATATATCTAAAACAAGTGAAGGTGATCCTGAAGGAAATGGGAAATTTGGGCCTTTTTAAGATAAGGTCTTCAACAAATCTCAGACAGAGACTGCACCCATTCTGTGATTAAGCTAGGTAGCAATTGAAGCAAAGAATCTTCTCTTTCACTTAAAAAAAAATCTAAATAAATAAATAAGTGAATCTAAAAATGGAAGACCCTTAGGGGAGTGAGGGTATAGATAATGGAGAATCTGGAAATGAAAAGTTTTTTAAAAATGTAAAAAACTGTTTTAGTTGTAACTGGGTAAATATTAAATAAATATTTTTAAAAGCACCCCAGGGCAAGTATTAGTTATCTTCCTAAAATTTAGAAAGGTTGGAGGAAAATATATGAGTAGGCAGAATAATCACTTTTTAAAATCACATTGTTATCAGAATTTTAACTCACACCAATCTCCTAGTTAACTTTTCTTGATTATATAAATACACAGATATAGATATATATAGTTATATAGCTATATAAAGAAAAAGAAAGGAAAATAGAGCAAAACAGAATATATATACTTGTAGGTATGTGTGTGTGTGTTTCTAACTATCAATAGGCTCACATTGACTCACGAAGAAAGTAACTACAGAAAAATGAATGATTTTTTTTTCTCACAAATGTCTAAGTTCTTTCTGACCTTTTACAAACTTAAATAGTATTCCCAAAAATGAAAGAAAAACATAGGAGGTCTTTTGATTATGTGCAGGAGCTTAGTCAGCAATCTCCTAGGGTGGATTTCAGTCAAGAAACATAAAAAGTAACACTGTCCCTCAACATATAAAATTAACTATCAAGATTGCCAAAAAACTTTGCTCATACTTGAACATAAATCCAGAAGAATATAATGGCATATTTGAAATTAGTCCCTTAACCAAGGGAAAAAAAGAAATTTTGCAAACCATTCTTAGCACAAGATTATTTCTTTAGCAAACCAACCTTAGCTAAGGGCAACTTACCACTTGACACATAGTAGGCATTTAATAGATAATTGACTGACAATCTATGTTTCACCTCATTGTCTTCCATATTTTACTTCAGAATGCATCACTAGACAAGCTCTATTTCCTGGTATCAAGTGTTTCCTTGGATCTAAGTCAGAGTAATAAATAGTAGCAGGTGTTTGTCACCTGGCACCATTTTGATGACAGTATTTTTATATGGATCCAAAATAGCAACTACTCTTCCTTTCACCTTCCTCTCAAAATTCTCATTGTTATTACTATGATTCAAAAGTAGATTGCTCATGACCACCCACACCAGAAAGAACGAAATCACAATGTTCTACACACTGAATAGAGCTTTGAAATCTATTATATACACTTGTGGTTGAGAGCTTAATTAGCAAAGTTATATGGCCCCCACCTAATATTAGAATAATTTCAAAGGAAAAGTGGTCATGTAGACAATCATCTAGTCATTTTGATTCTTCTTGATTTTCAGAAGTGGCTACCAATCTAGAGATCACATCATTCTGTTCTCCAACAGATCTCTAATAAAATAAATTTTTGTATTTTATTTTGGTCCAATTACCCTATATCCCAGTCACACATGTATCTAAACCTAATCATGAAGAAGCCAAGGAGATGACAAGAAAGTGTAATGAATAACAATGTGTTCCACCAGTCAAGAAAATCAATTAAGAGAAATTTGCTGGCCCAGCATTTAATTGATAGCTTCTGATATTTTCTGGACAACTAAGGGGGGAAAAAAGGAATCTTTTCAATCCTTAGTCAAAAGATTAATGCCCACCTAAGTGATTGATTTGCTTCCTTTCATTTCAATGGGGCCAAAGTGTTTAAAATTAAAGCTCATGCAGATGTAGTTTCCTCTGAAATGGAAAACTTCTTAAAGGAGCACACTTCTTAACAAGAAGAGAAAAGAGTGAAGGAAAAATGACCACTTTGATTTGTCTATGAAATCAGTTCATATACAATATACTAAAATTTTTGAAAATTGATTTTCTATCATTTATATATATTTTGACTATTATTAGATTACTATCATCCATTTTCAGTCAAATCCAAAACTAAATTTGAGCTTCTAGAATTTATGCTCAATTATAGAATTTTTAAGCTATAATAAATTTGAGAAGTTATCTATTCACAATCCCTCATTCCAGATGAGGGAACCAGATATCTAGATTTGGGAAGAACCTCAAAGGCCATCTTTCAATCTCCTTCTTTTTGAGATGAGGAAACTGCAATCTAGGTATAAATAAGTGACTTATTCAGAATCAAAAAGATAGTAAGCATTAGGTTCTCAGATTCTCAAATGTGTGCACTTTCTACCATATTACCTGAAATACCTTGTTTAAAACCATATAAGTTCTAAGTTTCAGAGTTAAGATTTATACCCATGCTCTTTCCACTATACCATGAATCTGTCCTTTTAAAGTACACACCTGGATATTTGGTTTCTTGTGAGAAATGCTATAGGGCTAATAATATGAAGCATTTGTTAATGAAAAGTCAGTTTGTTTTGTTGGTCTTTTATTGGTTCTTTTTCTATTTCCTTTGAATGAGAAAATAATTTGTGGCTCAATTCTTTAAGACTTCTTAATCAGCCATTCTCCATCTTTGTTACCTGCCTTGGTATTTGGAAATGACTACTTTTAACATGCCCATAAAATTTAGATCAGGTTTCTTAGATTAACATAAAGTTTGCATTTCATTGAAATCAGCATTGAGATTGAACTATTCTTTATGCTGAAGTGATACCAAAGGACCCTGTGACACTGTAAAATATTTCCAAAAAAGTAAACATTTTGAAAGAAAAAACATTCCACTGAACACCTAGAATACAACCTTTAAAAAAAAAAAAGTCTTTATAATTCTATTTTTTTACCTTATCTATTTTTAAACCTTAATCTGCATGAATAATGGCATTTATTGACTAAATTAATTACAATAATCTATTGTTTGTAAGTTCAGTTTTTAAATCCAAATTCTCTCCCTTCCACATTTTTTATCATCATCAATAAAGAATAAAAACAAAGCCCACTACAAATATATAATCAAGCCAAAAAAAAAAAAATCCAAAAATAGATAGATAAAACACAGACAGATAAGATAGATAGATAAATCAATAATTCTTAAAAACAGAGAGAGAGAGAGAGAGAGAGAGAGAGAGAGAGAGAGAGAGAAAGCGCAAAATTTAGAAGACTCCCATACAAAGTTTCACCCATACAATTCTTCTGCAGAGAAGATAAAAGAAACAGAAACTCAGATAATAACCAAAAAGTGGAAAGTTTGTGGACTTTGGGGAAGTGGACTATAAAACTTCTGGCTTCTCTCACTCCTTTTCATAAAAGAATTTGCAGTTCAATACTTCTTGTCTTTTCTTTCTTTTCTAGAAAAACAAGTCTTACCATTATCTTTTCTCTGTGGCTAACAAAAATATTGTTTTAAAACTCTATTGAATCAGAAAAACCCGAGTTCAAATCCTGCATCAGATACTGGTCATGTGACATTAAGCAACCACTTAACTTAATTGGACCTCAGGGTCTTGTGAAATGAAGAGTCTGGATTCAATTATCTCTTCTGTTCCTTCAGGGTCTATATCTACAATGTTATGGTTTTAATTTTAATGCTTCCTTCTTTCCCACAGGCTCTATGGAAGAAATACTGACCAAAACAAAGAATTTTAATTTCTTAGGCTCCTTCCAATTCAGAGATTGTATCCCTCTTTCAATACAGTAATCAGTTCTCCCCTTCCCACTCAAGTAAGTTTATTTTTAATAACATTTTATATTATATTCACATCACGAATTGCAAAGTTGATTTAAGATCACATTTCATGCTGTTCACCCCCACTGCTGTGACTGACCCTAAGCAGTGGTTGCTCCAGCCACTGAAATTGCCTAATTAAAGTTCTATATTATTAATTATAAAAATATAAACCATCTATCAATTTTATTAAAAAGTACAATTCTGATGTATTTTTTTCAACATATATAGGAGCAACTATTTTAAAATGTTCTTCAGTTCACACTTATAGAATCATAGTAATTCTTTAGTTAATGTCAATTCTATTTTTTCATTCATTCTATAGAAATATATTGAGAACATACTGTATAAAAAGTATTGTGTAGACAAAGAGAGAAATGACACAGTCCATTTCTAAAGGAATCATATCAGATTGCTTCTTTTTTATGGGAGCTGGTGGAGGAAAGGAAGAGAGAAAAATTTGGAACACAAGATTTTGCAAAGGTAAATGTTGAAAACTACCTTGACATGTATTTGGAAAAATAAAAAGCTATTAAAAAGAATCTTATATTCTACTGGGAGAAGTGACAGGGTATGGTACAGTATTTACCAGATAAGTAAAAGAAAAGAAGAGGACCTGGACATATAATTACATTGGCATAAGGAATGGCTAGTAAGGAAATTCCATTCCCCAGTGAAAGATAGAAAATTCTTTGTAATTCATAGAAAACATAGTATGAGGAGAAAGCAGTAATTCAGTTGTTCAGTCCTGATCTTCATAACCTCACTTAGGGTTTTCTCTTTTGTTTGTCATTTCCTTCTTCAGTTTATTTTATAAATGAGGAATTGAGGCAAATATGGTTAAGTGATTTTCTCAGGATAACATAGCTTATAATTGTCTTCAGACACATTTGAACTCAAGAAGATGAGTTCTGATTATAGACCTGATACTTCAGCCACTGTAATACTTAGCTGCCTCAAGAAAGCAGTAACTGAAAGGAATAAAAAACACTTCCATTAAAGCTAGAACATGAATAAAACCTTGAATGAAGGTAGGGATTCTGAGAAATAAACATGAGAAAGGGGTAGTGGATAATTCTTGCAAATGCACAGAAGCATGAAATGGCATGTCATGTTTGGAAAAGAGAAGGGCAATTTTGGCTGAATGGAGAATGAGAGTCAGGCAAATAAAATTAGAAACTCAATTTATTGCCATATTATGTAAAGTTTTAAATATTAAGCTAAATATCATAGATTTAGAGTTGTAAGGGACCTAAAAGTTTATCTAGTTGAACTTCATAAGTATACCAATGAGGAAATAAAATGGATGTTAATTCAGATCAAATTATTCTAAACCTAGTTGTTTTTCAATTAAACAACACTACCTCTTCTACAGAGAATAATGAGCAACTGATCTTGTTTTTGTTTTTTATTTCTTGTGGCAAAATCAGAGCTGTATCTCAGGAAGATCGTCTTGGCATTTTTTTAAAAAAAACAGATTGAAATTAAATAAAATGAAACTCATTAGAAGTTTATATCAATAGATTAAAGAAGGTGTGATGGGAGCCTGAAATAGAGTAGCAGTCATGTGAAATGAGAGAAGAGGATGGAAATGAGATGTTGTAGAGATGAAATCTGTAAGGACAAGATTTTGCAACTAAATAAATATAGAAGATGATGAGGGAAATCATAGATTATTTTGAGATTGTAAATGTAGATAAATGGAAAGATGCAATACTTCACAACAAAAACAAAAGGATTTGGAGAAGGTTCACCTTATATGGAAAAATGGTCAGTTTCATTTTGCCTGTATTGAGTTTGAGCTGCCAGGGGATATACAGGTGGTAATTTCCTTTTTTTTTTTTTTTTTTAATCTTATTTTTTTAATATTTTATTTTATTTTATTTAATGATGACTTTATATTGACAGAATCCATGCCAGGGTAATTTTTTTACAACATTATCCCTTGCACTCGTTTCTGTTCCAATTTTTCCCCTCCCCTAGATAGCAAGCAGTCCTATATATGTTAGATATGTTGCAGTATATCCTAGATACAATATATGTTTGCAGAACTGAACAGTTCTCTTGTTGCACAGGGAGAATTGGATTCAGAAGGTAAAAATAACCCGGGAAGAAAAACAAAAATGCAGATAGTTCACATTCGTTTCCCAGTGTTCTTTCTTTGGGTGTAGCTGCTTCTGTCCATCATTTATCAATTGAAACTCAGTTAGGTCTCTTTGTCAAAGAAATCTACTTCCATCAGAATACATCCTCATTACAGGTGGTAATTTCTAAGAGGTGATAGTTGAAGAAGAACTTCAAATTGATGAAATTAGGGCTATGCGCATGCACACACACATGTAAAAGTGATGAGATAAGATAGGCGGGAGAGTACACAAAGACTAGAACATTTAAGTAGTGAAAAATAAAAGTGACTGAGAAGGATTGATAAGGAATGTAAAAGAAGAACAACAAAAGCACAGGGTAACGCACATCAAGGGAATACTTGATCAATAGAAGAAAAAACAATTAGATTTAGAAAATGGATTCCATAGACTTAATGTGTATTTTAGGTATTCTGCTAAGTCATGGGAACATTTTTAGATTTGTGGTTTCTGTGATATAAGGAATGAGGAAATGCCTCTACAAATGAAACTCAGAATCTTCTCTACAACTTTTAATCTTACAGATGAAAATTGTCTGGGGAAATGAAAGATTAAATCCCTTTTCCAGCAAGGATCATATAGATAGTGTGTGGCAGAGATGAGATTTGAACCCAGGTGATTCGGACTCTAAGGCTAGATATCTAGCCACTATGACATGCTGCCTTTCAGAGATTAGGACAAAGAGAAAAATTGCATTCTATGTCCCCAAAGGCATTGATTTTCTTTCTTTGGGAGGGTATACAGAGTGAGGAAGAGGGAAAAAGAGATCACTACAATGAAGAGATCATTATGAATCTTAGAGAAAATAAGAAAATTTATTTATATGAAATGTTACTTATTCTCAGATTAAAATGAATAAACATCTCAATTCTAGTCCTGTTTTTAATTCTCAGTCAAATTGAACTGAAATTCATTTCTTTCCTTATAGATCAGATCATTAAATTAAAAATTAGAAGAGACTTTGAATCCCAGAGACAAAAAAAATTCATTGTCATGCAGGCAGGCAGGCAGGCAATCAGTAAACATTTATTAAGCACTGCCATGTACCAACTATCATGATCAGCTTTGGGTTACAAATGTAAGTCTTTAAAAAAAGGGACAGACTTTGCCCTCATAAGCTTATACTCTAAAAAACCAACATAACACCCAAAAAAAGAAGCTGAAAGGCAAGGGCAGGGGAAAGTACTGAATTTGGGGCCATAATGGAGAAGTCCAAAAAACACAAAAGCTATATAGGTGGTGGTAAGTTAGAAAAATGAGCTGAGCTCCCTCCTTCACTATAGGCACTAGATTCTCCTTACAGTCAGAGGATGCAATCAGAGGGGTATTTACTAATGAGATTTGAGTAACCACCTAATTAAAAATTACAGAATCAATTACCAGTGATGAGTTTCCTGGAAGAAATAATGGTAAGGTCCAAAGAAATCCAAAAGAAGTGTAGCTAGGGAGAAATGCAACAGTGACAATAATCAAATTTGAACCCAAATTCTATAACTCCAAAATTCTCTATACCATACTATTCGGATTTCAGTATTAACAAAACAATATAAATCCCAGATTTACTGTCTTCAATTCTTTTCTATATCTCTATTTTTCTCTTCCTTTAGTACTTAGAATCCTATAATTTTAACATTTTTATGATAAAATTGTAAGATTTTGAGATAATGTTCTAAAGTCTCCCTATTTAGAATCATACACACAATATGTCACTTCATTTACTTCCACATTTACCTCTCATAAGCCCTAAATTTCTGTTAGCAACAATTTTTGTCCCTCCATGATCTGCCCAAGGTGCTGATAACAAAGAGTTAAAATGTGAGAAGAGAATATTTTGGTGGAATGTGTCCTTTAAAATCTCAAAGAAAAGGGTTGAAAAGTTAACCCTGTCTCTCTCACCTTTTGTTCCTGTAGATCCAGTCCTTTGTTGTAGCACAAGAGTGCCATCTTCAGCTCTCAGTCATTGAATAAGAGTTCTCACAAAAGTCACTGTCTGTGAGCCAGGAAAAAACAGGTATTAAATATATTGCATTGCCATAAAATTCAACTCTGTGTCTTTTCATTTTGAAAATCTACTGTCATATCTACTGTCCAGCAGTAAAATAAAAATAAATGGCCTTGTGATATACTACATTGAGATTAAAGAGATATTTTAAAAGGGTTTTATTTTCAAGAATATTATTTTCTTTATGATTCCTGGAGGTTATAATACATTTCTGTATTTCAATATTTACACAATTTCACTGATCTAAAATTATAGCTCAGCAATAAAAAGAGAAGCTCAAGTCATGACCAGCAACACTATTCTTAAATTCCTGAACAATTATGAGAAATTATAACAATCCACAACAGTTTCACAGTTAAAAAGAGGTTGATGCTTGTAATGATAAATACAAATTGAATTGACTTTTGAAAAGAAGTATCTGTCTGGCATTCTTGGGGAATGAAAGCTACATATAGAAATAAAAAATATAAATTAACACATACAAACTACAAAACAATCTAAATTCTCCCACATAAAATTTCCAAATTCAAAATTGGCTGCCAAAGCAATTTCTACAATTATGTTAGAAGGTTGGAAAATAATCTTTCTTTCATTTCATATTTTATGGCAATTTGCTATAGAAAAGTAGCAAAGCATCCCTTTATTTAGCAATCGGGAATGTAGGGGAGGAATTAGTCATATTTTGCATTAAAATACATTAGAAGATGTAGATTGTGCACACATATACATGCACAAAGACAGAATAGATTAGCTAAAAGAAATGATTTATTTATGATCTCTCACATACTTTTTTTATTGGTTCAATCAATTATTCAAATGTCTAACAAGTCATAAGACCTAGCAAATCAAAATTCAGAGTTTGAGAAACTATTTCTAGGAAAGCAAAAAAAAAAAAAAAATGGAGGAAATAAGCACTAAGAAATTTACAAGCATATGTTTTCCAAAACTAGTGCTAGCATTTTGAATCAACTAGATGGTACAATGGATAGAGCCTGAGGTTTGGAGTCAGGAAGACCAAAGTTCAAATCTCACCTCAGATACTTATTAATTGTGTAACTCTGGGCAAATCACTTAGTCTCTCTTTGCCTTGGTTTCCTCAATTGTAAAATGAAATAACGAGACATGATTTGCAGAGTTTTTTTTGTGTGAATCAAAGATAATTGTAAAGCACTTAGCACAGTGCCTAGCATGTAGTAAATGTTATATAAATACTTATTTCTTCTCCCCTTGCTCCCTGGTAACTTTTCACAGAGATATATACCATCCAAGAAACAATGGTTGTAATATGGATTTAATATATGTGTTTTAACATTGATTTAATATATGTGTTCTCCATAATCTCACAGCAGTAATTGTGAGACTCTATGGAGTTAAATAGGATTCCTTATGTTAAGGAAATAAAGAAGTATCTCACCTAGGGGGTGTATAGCAATTGTAATGATCTCTGATATTTTGTCTAATTCTTTTAACTTTTTCAGTGTGTGTTCCCTTCTAAGTGGCTCATTGTATTTTCCAGTAGAGGAATTTGGATGGGTATTATTATCTTTGTTTGAATATTTGTGCTGAGGCACAAAAACCAAAAATGACTTGCTCAAGCTCATATAGTTATCTCTGACAATGTTGAAATTAGACTCATACCTTTTAATTACTAGACCTGAGATTTGTTCCTCTACTCCCAGTCAGTGATCTTTTTTCTCATCAGCCATTACCATTAATTCTCATGCAACTGGTACACATCCCATCAGATTTTGAAATGTAAAATGAAATTTTCCTTCATATGATAAAAACAAATCAGCATTATTCGAGAAGCTGTCTTGTATAAATTCCAGGAGAGTTGTTCTTAAGCCAAGATTCCTTTAGCAAACTTCTCAATGTCAAGTATGTATCAAGGCTCCTGTGGATCACTGGAGAATTTAACTTCAGGGTTGTATATATAATGCTGATGAATCAATGTTTATTTATTTATTTATTTAGTCTTCTTAATGTTTTCTGTGAACTAACCACTAGAAATGCAAATAAAAATGCAAGACAATCCCTGTTGTCAAAGAGCTCATATTTAAATAGTCTTCTACCAAAAAAAAAGACCCAAGGATCCCTAGAGTTCAACAACGAAGAATGCATCTTCTTTAGTGTCATTTTTACTGATCAAATAATATTTATTGAACCATATGATGATATTGAAGAGTTCAGTACAAGACAATGACTACAATAATAATAGAATAAGGGTACCTTGCTATAATTGTCTTTAAGTAGTTTATGACATAACAAACCACAAAGGGATGGATAGCTAAAACCATTATAGAAAACTTTCAGTGTGAAAATACCATTCTAAAGAAACAGACTATCATTCATCTGTAATGATTCTGAGTTATCTGGGGACACTGAAAGGTGAAGTGAGTTTTCCATGATTTCATGGGATCATGTATCTGAAATAGGATTTGACCCAAAGGCTTCTTGAATCCAAGTCTAGTCTTCTATCTACTATAACATTGTCTCTCAATGAAGGGCCACTGAGGAGTAGAAAAGAAAAAGAAGTGTCACCCATACATTCATCCAAAAAAATAGCCAAATTATCTATTATAAAACCAATCTTATATAAGGTATTAAATTATAAGGAAAGAGAGATCAATATAAATTCCACTTTTCAATGCTTGATGCAAAGACCAGCTTTATACTGAGGATAGCACAAAGTGTCTATAAACAAAGAACTATCACCCCAGAGAGTTTTAATCAATGAAACTGATAATTTCTCCAACAGAGTGTCTCTCCTCTGGCTCCACCCACACAGTGCCAACAGGAGAAGCAGCTGTGAAGTGCTAAGGCTTACATCTATACAACCTCTCAACAGATAAAGAATGAACCTGCATAACCATCCACTGCTGAGTCATAGCTTGTCTCATCTTGAAGAGCTTTTGCTGTCACTGCAATAACCCAATGAATAAGCTTTCCAGCTTCTCAATTATTTTTAGTGGGCATTTCTTTAACAGAGAAAAAATATTTTTTGTCCTTATCATATCCCATGAAATAATTACCTGTTATCAAGGGAATAACAATAAACACTTAAGAGGGAAGAGGCTACTGAGATAGGAGCAATGATGTTCATTTCTCAAAAGATCTCAAAGATGAAAATACACAATCCAATGTAACACTCTATCACATCTTGAAGAGATCATATCTATCTCAAAAACTTGGTGGTTGTACTAGAATCAAGAAGAATTATACTACCAGAACATAAATTGTTTATTATTTCCATTATTAACAATGATAGCTAACTTAATATATTATTTAAGTTTTACAAAGCATTTTAATAATAACTAGCATTTATATAGCACTTTAAAGTTAGCAAGCATTAATATATTATTTCACTTTGATTTCACAATAACTTTGAGAGCTAGTTCCTATTATTATCTCATTTTATAGATGAGGTAACTAAGGCAGACAGAGGGTAAGTGGCTTATCCAGGGTCACATCACTAGTGTTTGAAGTCAGATTGAAACAGGTTTTCCTGACTCTTGGCCTCAACAGTCTATCCACAACTGAGATGTCTTTGTGCTTTACATATTATTTATTTGTTTTTCATATAAATACTATAAAGGAGATGTTATTATTATGTCCATTTTGTAATTGTGGAAGCAACCTAGAAAGGATTTTAAAGAAAATCTCATCCCTTGTTTTATGAATGAGGAAATTCAGACCCAGAGAAGTTAAATTACTTTTTCCAAGTGACAAAGGTAATAAATAATTGCGTTTACATTCAATTCTTCTGAATCCAATCCATTTCCAAAACACCACAGAACTATAGAGAATCCTACTTGATTATTTTACACATGAGAAAACTGAGACACAGAGAAGTCATATGAATTGCCCAGATTCACACAATTTGTAAATATGAAGGAAGGATTTAGATCCATATCTGGCTCCAACACCTGTGCCTTTTACACTACATCATTCTGCCTTTGAATAGAACCTGTTCCCTTTCTTTAAGGGGCTCAACAAAAACATGGAAAAGTTTCGTTATTAAAGGTAGTTTTTATTGTCAGCCAAGTGATTAAGGCTAAGATTCCTTGTGCATAGATCTGGACAAGTCAAAGAATGACAGAATTGGAGAATTGAAAAGGACATCAGCAGCCAACTGATAAAATATATACACAGAAGGAATTTCTACTATGAGAGTAAAGTAGAGAGGAAAGGGGAAAGTGATTTAATTTCTCTGGGCTTTAATTTCCTCATCCATAAAATGAAGGATAAAAGGAAAGGAAGAGAGATGAAGGGAGAAAACAAAACATGCCTTATGAATGACCTCCATGCTTTTACTGATCTTATTCCCTAAATTGGGATATTAACAAATCAATTTGGGAAGACAAAAATCAAAGAATTCCTGTCCTCAAGAAGTTTATATTCCATGTCCTGCCCTTCTTTGCTTTTATTCCTTCAAATTATCTAAATCCCAATTTACATATGTAAATCTGAAAAGGACCTCAAAGGCCATTTAAGCTAAGCATTCATTTCACATATGAAAAAACTAAGGAAAAGGAAAAGTAAGCAGCTTTCCCAATGAGACAGATGCTGTAGTAAGTATTAGAGATGGGATTTGAAGTCAAATTCTCTGACTCTCTATTATACCATGCTATTTCCCCACTCAAATATTATCTTCTTGGTGAAGGCTTTCTTCTCTAACATCAAATGTTATTTTATTTTGTACTTCTCCAAAGTCTTTACTAGTAATGCTTTGTATTGTTGATATCTATAAACAAGTTTAATCAAAGTCTTATGTTCCTAGCAGAATGGAAATCTTCACAGAGGCTAGAATTATATATATTAACTAAACTTTTTATCTCTTCTAGTATCCACCACAACAAGCACACATTGGATAGTTAATACATGTTTGTTAATTTTGAGCTCTGAGATTGTGTCAGATGGAAGACAGGAAACACTTCAAGAGTACAAAAGCACCATTTGTGAACAGTGTCAACCACCTCCTGCTTCTCTCTGCCACTGTTCCTGGGTGGCCCATGCAGGTGCAAATAAATCTTAAATGGCAAATATGAATCAATTTCAAATCAATCCTCCTTAAAATGTTCACACACAGTAGAGGCCAGTCATTTGGGCCTCTGTTGATTTGCCACTGGCATTTTCAGACATCATCTTGCTTCAGTGGAGCTGCAAAATATTGATCTGTGTATTTTCAGTCTCTCTCTGTCTCTAGCTTTGCTTTTTCTTAGATTTGCAGTTTGCATGCAGGGAAACACTACCTTTGCCCTTTCTGTCAGCTCCTCCACTAGCTTTTCTAACTATAGCTCAGAGCAATGCTTTGGAATACAAGATAGTCACCTGAGGCCATCATATCCTAGATAACTTTTCTCTTGATAAAACTGGAAGGTGTTGAAAAGAGATATGAAATGACCTCCCATACCATTGCTGAAAAATGCTACTTACCAAAGGCTCCTAAAAATGTTTAAATATAGTTAATTCACTTCAGTAAATAACCAGAAATCATATTTTAGCATTAACTACTGGACCAAAAAAGGAATGAAATGTACTCTATTTCTATAGGTCAAGAAATGTATGAACTATAAGGGTAGTAAGGTACAATAATTAAATTAGGGATTCTTCATCTGGGATCTGTGAGCCTTTGTTGATAATAGTATTTCAAAATAACTGATTTCATTTGTAATCCAATGGATTTTATTTCATACATTTAAAAAATATCTTTCTGTGAACAATTCCATTGGCCTCACTAGACTACCCAAGAGGTCCATGACACAGAAATTTATAAGAATCTTTTATCTAAATGGTGCTTTAAAATAGCCTGGGTAAATTGGGTCATTATTACTGCTTAGTAGTAAGACAAAATAAATAAACTAAGACTGCAAGGAGAAAGAGTTTGGAATAATGCATAAAAAGCTTTTATAGGATTCATTAAGAGCTGGGTTTGAGTTCAGATCCTAACACATACTGGCTATGTAACCTGGTCAAATTGCTTAATCTTTAGACCCTCTTTTTACTACTCCAGGCAATTCTCTAAGAGCTCTAAATTGCAGGGTGATCTGCTTTAGTAGAGAGAATCTCTTCAGCAGTTTCTTTAACAGTTTCATTCTTCAATGAAATCACAAGTTGAATCCAAAAAGAAGAAAAAATGCAAATAATATGAGGACTCGTTTCTTTTTAAATTATTAATTGTTTTCAATTTTAGGTGGCCTTAAGAATCTTTGACTTCTGCTAAAGTTCTACTCTGAGATCTCCTTATAAAATGGAAGTGACTCTAGATATGGAAGTTGCATAATGGATTTGGGCCTGGGCCTGGAGTCAAAAAGATCTGAGTTCAAATTAGACCTGAATTATTTACAAACTCTTTAAACCCATGCAATCCATTTAACTTCTGTGTGCTTATTTCCTCAGCTTATTTCCTCCTACTTTAGTAGGGATAATAATATCTACATGACAAGGTAAACAAGGTAATATTTTTAAAACATTGGACTTGGTACTCAGCACATACTAGGTGCCTTGTTGATGCTTGTCCTCTTCCCTCTGTGCATCCAAGAAATTTACCAGAAGATCACAAGTTCTAGAAAGTCTTAGGATCACAGATTTAGAGCTGATAGAGAACTTAAGAATTATCTGATCCAATCCATTTATTTTACAGATAAAGAAAGTAAGGACCAAAGAGGGAAAGTAGCATCCAAAAGCATAAAAGTACTGGTGCTGAAGACCCCTAACTCCAAGTTCTAGTTCTCTTGCCACTAAACCATTCTACCTCTTATCTGGCCGAAAAGAATCTAAATGTGATCCAGCAATGAGAATTAGATTGATTGATTTATAAGAACATTTCTATTGTTTTTTCTTTTGTCTACATATTATAAGTAGCAAATCTGTGTTTAGAACCTTTCTCCTAACTCTCCATATTTCTTTCAACTGAACACTCAGTTGAGAGAGTACCCACTTGAATAAAATCATGTCTTGAAAATTCAAGAAGAGGCTTTAAAAAGTAATACAATCTGCCCACAGATGATTTTGTATATTGCCATAATGCATGCAGATTGCCATAGCTCAATTAAGCAAGGATAGTTTAAAAGACTAGAATGATCCAGAAGGAAATTCTTCCACTTGAGCATAGTTATTTTTGCATTAATCCAAGGAATAAAACAACTTGGTCTACATATATATATATATATATATACTAGAAAGAGAGAGAGAGACTACCTTATCTTTTTTTTTGAATAAATTCAATTTAAGATACCTCACACATGAATTATCCCTCCAATTTTATCTTGAAAACAGGATTTTTTAATATACTTCATAGAGAAAGTTTTCAATAATATATGATAAATCTTTATTAGTTTAATTTATTTAATAATAAATAAACTAATTTAATAAATAAAAATCTATCTTTGCATAACTACCATTGAGATAACAGTTTAAGATTTTATTTTCTCCCTATTTTCTTTTCACATCTTTTTTATGTTTTTTATGATAACACCTATATCAAATAAGTTTAAGATCTTCCTAGAAAAATTCTAACATGGACAATTGTATCAAAGAGGCAGCACATTGTAGTAAAAAGAAAATAAAAATCTAAGTCAAAAAGTTCTAAATTCAAGTTCCATGTTAGACACATGATGGCCATGTGAACTGGAAAAGTACCTTAACTTCCTGAACCTACCCACAGATGTGTCTCTTTGACTAAAAAGTGATAATTTTATTTGAAGTAGTTCCTTTCCAGGAATTCCATATTCCAATGAAATCACAGGTAAATAAAAATATAAGTGAACTGAGGAACTCAGGAAATTAATTTAATATGCTTTTTTCCTATCCAAATGGAAAAACTACTTGAACATAATTATGTATTTGCCTACATAAGGGCTTTATACCAAAAATCATATTTTTATTTGGTTTTCCTCAATTACCTAAAATCACAATATCATAGAATGAATCTTAGAAATCAGACTCTTTGTCTCTCATCTCTCCAGCTAAGCATTTTACAACTGAGATGCCTAGGCAAAATGAGGCAAATTACTTGCCCATAGCCACACAGGTAAGTGGTATAAAAGCTGGAAGTAAAATTAGCCCATATCTCATAATTTCAGGTTCAATATTCTTTATTTTCTATACCTGGCAGCATTATTCAGTTATTTCCTATTAGGCTTTGTCTAAATCTTAAAGACCGTCTGAATGTGACTTCACTTTAGAATAGTTGTTCCCCTTGATGGAAGTTCCACAAACAAGATGGGATCATTTGTTCAATGACTAAAACAAAGAAGATTTAAAAGGGAAATTCCCTCATCTCAATGGAATCAATCTAAAAAATGTTGCTGATTCCAAATGAGTGTGTCCTACAAACTCTCAGAGTCACCTTGTAACTTAAGGAAAACAGCTTACATAGCACTAGCTAAATCATTTGGACAGGATACTAGATAATCCTATTTCCTTATCTAGGTATAAGATTGGGGAATTAAAAGCATCTTTACTACAAGTATGTACTTTTTTTCAGGCATAACCTACAAACCCAGGTCAACCCCAAAATATTAAAGAGTGATATGATAAATTATAGCACAGAACTACTGCAATATTTCATCAATCAACAAACCAGAATTTATCATCTCCTATGTTTCAGGTACTGTGCTAGGCACAGTGGATACAAAGATAAAAATCAAAACAGTGCCTAACTTCAATGAGCTTATAATTTATCCAGGGGGAACAATATGTGTGTATATGTGTCTGTGTATATATATGTATATGTATATAAATACATTTATATTTATATGTATATTTTTATAGTTTGTTTTTCAGTCATGTTTGATCCTTTGTGATCCCATTTGAGTTTTTCTTGGCAAAGTTACTAAAGTACTTTGTCATTTCCTTTTCCAGTAGATCCAAGGGATTCATTTTGTCAGGCAAGCAGAAATAAAGTGACTTTCCCAGGTCACATAGATAGATGGTTCTGAAGTTAGATTTGAACTCAGGTCTTCCTTACTCCAAGCCCAGTGCTCTACCTACTGACCCACTATCTGCCATATATATATATATATATATATATATATATATATATATATATATATATATACACATATGTATGTATATGAATATATGTGTGTATATGTGTAAATGTGTGTGCATATGAATCGATTTAAATATAAATAGATATAATGTGGTTTGGGGTTAAGGTTGGGAGGACCAGAAAAGCCCTCATATAGAAGGTGACATTTAAACTCAACCATGAAGGAAAAGCAAGGATTCTGAAAGATACATGTGACAAATAAATGCATTCCAAACTTGGAGAACCATCAATAAAAAGGCATGGAACCCGTATGAGGAATTGCAAGAAGGACAACTTGGCTAGACATAGAATGGAATAATATGTAATAAAACTGGAAATCAATCACTTCTTCAATAAGCATGAATAAGTACACTGGGGCCAGATTGTGAAGGACTTAAAATGCCAATATCTTTGAGTTCCTAAAGGCTATATTCCAGAGACTGAAAGATTTGGCAGGTCCCATCAAATTGGAAAAACTTCAAGTCTGGACCTAGAAATAAAACATGTGCCAATATATTATAACCTCTGACACCAATACCCCTGAGAGATTAAGGCTATTTCAGACAAACAAGGATCCAGATGGCTCTCATTTTCTGGCACAAAGTCATCTTCCAGCCAATTGGTGCTCTCTAAAACTAAGACCTCAGGCAACTAGTCTATCAGATGCATAAGACTTATTCAAGGATATAGACAACAAAGAGAAACAAAGCACACAGGAAAACTTATCCAATCCACTCTGCTCTGAAAAATAATAACAATAATAATGTCATTGATACAAAGAACAAGAGCAAAAGATGTAGATTTAAATAGAGACTTAATTTTTCATTCTAAAAATTTCACAGAATAATAGAAACAATAACTATGTGAAAAGGATAATCACAAGACTATATATCCAAATTTCAGGGATATCAGCAAATCAGTCCTCAGGGGATAAAAACATATCTCTGAGAATTGACTATGAAATTAATTTTTTTTAAATAAGCAAATCCAAAATAAGCACAAAAGAAGGTTTTATTTTTCATATTAGGGAAGAAATAGGCAAATTATAATTGAGAAAGGCTATGTCATGAAAAACAAAATTAAAAGCTAATTCTTTGAAAAGACTGACAAAATTGATCAAATAAATAACCTGATTAGAAAATCAAGTAACAAAATAATAATTAACAAGATGAAGCCACAACAGTGAAGAAATAAAAAGAATAATCAAAATCTACTATCCACAGTTATAGTTGTGTGACCAAAACTAAGAATTTAAAAGAAAAGTATTGTCTAAACAAAATAAAATACTCAAGTTAACAGAATACCAAGTAGATAGCTTAAACATTACAATTTCAGGGGGAAAAAAATTTGAATACCTCCAAAGAAACTACAAAACTTGCTCAGATGGATTTTCAGAAAAATTTTATCAAACTTTTAAAGAGTTAACTGATGTTTATATACATGTACAGTCTATATTTTATATGTATATGTATAGATAGATAGATAGAATTATACAAATTATTTTTAACAATTGGGAAAGAAGACTCACCCAAATGTCTAAAACAGGAAAGGATAAAGCCAAGAAAATATAACTGTAGATGAATTATTCAATATCACTAACACATTTATTTATATATTTATGAGAAAGACAAAAAAAAAAAAGACATAGACACAGAGTGTGATCAAAATTTTTTAATAAAATCTCAGCAAAAAGATTTCATATGGCTATATATGTATAGATATGATGTATATTTATTTGTTATGATTAAGTTGGATTTATTAGCATCAATGTAAGTATAATTTAACATTAGGAAAACAAACCGTATAAAAAGTCTCATTATTTTATATTCCCTTATTTCAAAATAATCAGATCTCGATCCACTGTATAAGTACCAATACTATCTGACACCAGCCTAGTGGTTCTGAGTTTCCTTTTTTTTTAATCTATTAGTTGTCAGATGATTATTAACCTGAAGTAAATCCATGTGGAGACAGTAGAGGGAATATTGCAGAAGTCTGTCCTTGAAGTGAGAACAACACATAGTACACATCCTTTGAAAGTTCAGTTATACTAGGAGGGGACAGAATGGCACTCCAGAGGCTCTAGCCCACAATTTACCCCACCCTCATACACCCACAATTACTTGGGGGAGAGAAGGTATTTGGTAGAGGAGTATTTTAATTATGTATCCTAGGAGTAATAGTCAAGTTACACCTCACCTTCCGAGAGGGTATTGGAGATACCTTCTCCCTTATATCAGCACTTTATTCCCATCGCCCTCATTAAGACAGCTAGCTGCAAATAAAACTGGGGAAAAGGTTATATGCCCTCTTAGGTCTTTGGCAGCAACTGCTGCTTTACTCCTTCCACAACTGACCTGGACTGCTTCCCTGACTGTGGTGACATTGTGTGCCTGTCATCTGAGGATCAGGTCAGCTAACTAAGTATGGAAAGGCTGTTAACCCCAAAGAATTATCTGGACACAGTAACTCTTCAGTCATTGTATGCCATAAGTGAAGTCATGCCAAAATTTTTGAAAGTCTTGCAGTCATAAATTGTTTTATCTGGTTAGAAATCCAAGGGAGATTAACCAGTGCTACTTGTCAGACCCGGAGGAAAGAGCAAGAATGGTGACTTTACAAAGATCTGCTCACTCATATCCACTTCATAGACAAGTAAAGACATTGTCACACCATACAGAGCATATGATTTTCACAACCTGTGACCTGAATTCTTCCTTTGTCAGGATTAGTATAGACTGACATTTTTTCAAAGAAAATTCACAATCTGAATTTGATTCTAAATAGCAAAACTAAGTTCCTGGTTTTAAGTATTAAATTAAAACTTTTAGGACATACCTCATAAGAAATTACCACCTCCCCAAACCAAATAATATGGCTTAGATTTGAAATCATGAAGTCCTAGCTTCAAATTTTACCTCAGACATTTAGTATGTGTGTGATTCTGGGCAAGTCATTACTTTCTATGTGCCTCAGTTTCCTTGTCTGTAAAATGAGGGAGCTAGACTCATTGAACTAGAAAGTACAGACTATGACTAAATCTAAAACTATTGTCTTATTATTTCTTTCCACTTTTCCCCTCAATATCTCATTCATATATTCAATATGCATTTATTTAAATGCCTACTATGGGTCAGACATTGTGCTAAGTTTGGGGGACCCAGAGACAAAAACAAAACAGTTCTTGATCTTGAGGAGACTGTATAAAGAAATTGACCAGAATTAAATACTATTTTGCCTTGTGAACCAATTCTGTCTAACTACTCCTGTACTCAAATTATTTATTCAGGGGACACAATTCAGTGAAACTGTAGTCATTTTTATGCAGCTGAGTTCGGGGTAATCAAGTGACTTTTTTGCTAAAACCTGAGGGGCTTATATTGTTGCAGTAACCACAGAGTAATTTCATTGCTGAACGAAGGCTGCAAGATAATTACAAAAAGTGTTTACCAGAATTCCAATGCACATTGTTTCTAAATTAATGCAGCTTTGTCAAATGGATTTTATTAAAAACAGACATTCAATAATACAAGGCTATTGATTAGCTTAATTACTATTAACCAACATGCAGAATCAAGTGGTAGCATTAACCTTCAAGGACTTAGAAAAAGTAAAGATGAATTATTTGTTTGTTAATTAATATACTGGCATTCACAATTTTCCTTCTAATGCAACTGAACCACTCAATACCTTTGTAAATAACAGTTTTTAGATTTATGTGTAGAAATATGTACATACATATGACTTCTCGAATTCTTCATCAAAGAAATTCTTTCAAGATGTCTATATCCAGAACAGTGAATGATGAGAAAGGATACCAAAGAGAGGAAAGATATCAAAGAAATCTATCAAATTGGTAGAAATGGGTCAATAACATGCAAGATTGGAAAATAAAGCTATCAAAGGTTTCATAGGGCTCCCCATGAAGGCATCCCAGAAGAGCTAAGAACCAAGAAATATGCTCCTTTGTCCACAAGGAACAATGAGAATAATAATGACAGCTAATATTTATACAGTGCTCTAAGATTTTAAAGGCAGTTCAGTGGCTCAGTGCAGTAGACGTGAAGTAAGGCAGACCTAAATTCAAATATGGTCTCAGACACTAATTTTGACTCTGGTCAAGTTATTTAATCCCTCTTTGTCTAAATCCATTGAAAAAGAAAATAGCAAGTCACTCTAGTACCACTGCCAAGAAAACCCCAGGGACAGTATGATCCATGGGATTACAAAGAGTCAAACACAACTAAACAACAATACGGCAAGAATTGCAACATATTTTACATATATTTTCAAAAAGAATCAGTTTGAAAAATAAGATTCCTCTTAAGATCTTGACCATTAAGATCCTTGAACCTAGAATTAAAAATAGATCTGCATTTGAAATAAATAAAGAAATATGGGCTCCATATCAAAGACTAGTCATTGGTAGTCCATCAGTATCAAATTAGAAGACTTGAATGTTCCAGGGAACTCCAGAAAACAGAATTGGCAGCAGTTTCATAAATATGTTTAGATGTGAGGAAAAGCTTCCAGACCATTGGAGCTATCAGAAATGTAGTGCTAGGAGGTTATCTCGCACTTGAGATCTTCAAGAAAAATCTGTATAATTATTTCTTGAAGTTATTAGAAGACATTCTTAGATAGGTAGGAATCATAGATGGCCTCTGAGGTCCTGTTCTACCCTCAGTTCTGTCATATGTAACCCATTGGGCTTGAGCAAACTAAATAACCTTTCTGATCTCAAGTTCTTCAGATGTGAAGGATGTCTAGTCCTAGATATATGATCTTTGTTTTGATTTCATTTGATTTTATTTTATTCAGAAACTCTGTTAGACAGAAAGGATAATAATGCTCCTTAGTGATGGAAACTATGGCCCATTGACATTGTTTTAAATGATTTGCTCAAAGTCCAACAGTTGAGTGATAACAGATCAGCCCTGGGAGGAAATATAGGGAAAATAGCACTTATAGTCAGAGTATATGAATTCAAACCCTAACTGTGGCAATTGTTTCCTCTTTCAGTAATTCCCTTATCCTCCTTTGTCTTCATCTGTGAAAAATGAGTAAGTTAGATAGTTTCTGAGGTTCCCTCCAGCTCTAGAGCAATGATCCTATGCTTTTGACTTCCAATTTGTCAGTCTAACTACAGTCATTCTTCCTCCCCATACTTTTTTCTTATTTGATTTTTCCCCTTATATTTGCTTTATTTATTTCCAGAACTCTTTGTTTTTGGACTTACTCTCATCTACTCATAGCACTAAATTACTCTCCAAGATTTATGTCTACTTATCCTCCCTTTCCAATTCAACCTCCTCCTCTAAAGCTCTCTTTCCTAGAAGGAGAATATAGAAGTAATTAGCTATGCTACAGAAACATCACATCTCTTATGGATTTCACTTCATTGCTTCCCAAATTCTGCAGTACTTCATGAGCAGTACTCTGCCTAACATAGAACAGCCCAGTAATTCAGATCTGAGAGTTAAAAATACAATGATGTATTTATGCAAAGTAAAAATGTAATAAAAGTACAAATAACAAAAAATTAAGAAAGCACTGTTTCAAATTCAAGGAGATATAAATTTCTATTCTTTTCCAATTCAGAAACTTAGAAAGGTGACCTTCAGAGAGAAGGGAGATTAAGAATAATCATTGATATAATTTTTCCCCAAGGCTGAACTTATTTTATTTCAAGCTTCAAAAATAATCAAATGTCCCCTCTATCCCTTCCTGAAGGACCAGCCTGTCAATGGAACTTAGGAAGGACTAGCCAGATAAAAATTAGTAGCTAGGTGGCACAGTGGAATTAGAAAGGCTCATCTTCCTGAGTTCAAATTCTGCCTCACTCACTCCCTAGCTGTGTGACCCTGAGAAAGTAATTTAACGCTATTCACTTCAGTTTCTCATCTATAAAATGAGTGGGAGAAGGAAATGGAAAACCCCTCCAGTATCTTTGCCAAGAAAATCCCAATGAAAAAAAAAAGAAAATTAAAAAAAAGAAAATCCCAATGGATCAAAAAGAGTCAGATGGGACTTTAACAAGGGAATAACATCCATAGAAAAAGGAGAAGAAACAGCAAGGGGACAGAAGTGAAAAAGAAAGGAGGAATAAAAAGTTCCAACCCAGGGGCAGCTAGGTGGCACAGTGGATAGAGCACCAGCCCTGAAGTCAGGAGGACCTGAGTTCAAATCTGGTTTCAGACACTTAACACTTCCTAGCTGTGTGATCCCTGGGCAAGTCACTTAATCCCAATTGCCCCAGCAAGATAGATAGATAGATAGATAGACAGATAGATAGATAGATGATAGATAAAAGTTCCAACCTTGCTCTCAGTCAAGAGAGTCAACCAAATTAGGCCCCTGTATTTCACTCCCCACTCACACAAAACCAACACAGCTCCTGCCAAAAGGGCAATTCACACATTGTCTCCAACATGCACACACAGTCACTTTAGCTGGCAATTAACTTGGAGCACTTACTACTTATACCTCCTTCAACCTTATTCTCCTCCTACTCCTTATTTTAGGGTTCACCTTGGGAATAGACACAACTCTTTGAGATCCACACCTGACCTCATTCCCTTCAAGTATAATGCATACTTTCCATTCATGATCTACTTTCTGTAGCCTATATTTTTTTCCATTCTCAATACATTGTCACAAACACTCAGAGGCTATTTCATCTACTACTGTTATGCCACAGTTCTTTTTAACTATCCTGACTCAGTTTCCCTGCACTAGTTTTCCTTAGCTCAATTTCTTTAACTGTTCTGTCTCAATCCCCTTAGATGTAAACCCCCCCGTCTGGGCCATTAAGACTGAGAACTATTTGCTCTGAGGTTATGAATTGTTAGCAAGATAAACAAGAGAGTAGACCTCCTGACTCTTTTCTGCCCTCAAGAATTTACAATATCCCTCTAAAATATTCCAAGATATCTCTGTGTATTCAGACATCCTGTCTCTGATTTTTAGGATTTATGGCCTCCCCTATCCTGACAGAAGTTTTCCCTCGCTTCTTACCCCCTTTGTTTAGAGAAAAGGTATTTAAGAAGTTGGGGTTCCCCCATTCATTGCTGGAGGCTGGATGCTGGATGCTGGATACTGGATTCTTTGAGATGACAGTCTCCTCCAGCCCTGGGACCAACATGGATTCCTTGGTCCCAGTATATCTTTATCTCTGTCTGACTGGATAACTTGAGACAAGAGTCCTGTCCAGTCAATTATGCTCTCCCATTAATAAAATATTAAAAACTCTTTAATTTCTCTCCTGCCTCAGTTTCTCTGGCATTACACTACCATTACAAAACAAAAGTGCCTGTGTCTAAGGACCATTTTTATGCTGCTAAAATTTAAGCGAGGAAATTCAAAGATATCATTAATAGGTGCAGAAAGCTATATGTTCCTGCCACTTTCCTCACATAGATGTATGTATTCAATCCCAGGATCCCTAGGGCCCAATTGTTTTATATACGTTATCTCTAAAAGGGCAAGGAATAGGAGATGAAAATGATGACAAGAACTAGCAAGAAATAAGAAAGCATCATCACAGAAAAGCCTAGTGGTCTTAAAAATCCAGTATCAACTATTCTTTATTACAGTTTGAAACTCATATGAGGTGATGGATGCTTTGCCCATGGATGGCCTCAAAGACTAAGGAGGCATTGTGAATAAGGTGAGTGGCAGGACAGCACTGACAAAATCCCAGATTCTAAAAAGTGTAATTTAGCTCCTTAGAATCTACAATGCCATCGGGAAGCATAACAATGCCATTGGGAAGCAAGATCGTAAGGCTGTTGCTACAGCACTCTCTTTAATTTGTTACTTCCTGTTTATGTGACCCTGGGCAAATCCCTTAGCCTATCTGCTCTTAGTTTCTTTCTTTCTTTTTTTCTTTCTTCCTTTTTTTTTTTTTTTTTTTTTTTTTTTCTGATTAAGTGATTTGCCGAGGATCACACAGCTAGGAAGTATTACGTGTCTGAGATCAGATTTGAACTCAGGTCCTCCTGACTTCAGAGCTGGTGCTCCATCTACTGTACCACCTAGCTGCTCCTCTTTAGTTTCTTTATAAAGCAAAGGCATTAGATTTCTAAATTGTTCCAAATTGACTTCCAAATTTTCTTCCAGCTCTTAGGCAGCCTACAGCTTAACAAAATCATATTCAGACAACTGAAGTGATTTGCTCAGTCATAGAGTCTATATTTGAATGTGTATTTGGGCTCTAAATCTTTTGTCCAATTCACCATAGTACATTGACATTTTCACCTAAAAAAAAAATACTAAAAGCCTACTACACTCCCCCTTGAAGTCTCAGTTTCTTTAAATTTCAATTTCAATGAAATAGAAGTCATACTTTACCTGCTATGTAAGAAACAAATAGATTTCTCTTTTTCAGTTCTGAAGATACATGTATATATACAGTTATGTGCATATACTATAAATATATACACATATGTATGTATATGTGTATTATGTATACATACATGTGTAATACTATATGTTGTTTACATTTTCAGAAACCAGCTACAGTTGTTCTACTCCTGGCTATCAATGCAGAACTGTAAAAAATTCAAAACATAAAAGATTCAAGAAGTCTTCACTGTATCAAGATTATTCTAAGCACTTTAAACAGGCAATATATGGAAGACTCAGGAACCTAGATGTTTCAAAGCAAATAACCGAATGCCAAATTCAAAGCACAACAGATTCTCCCACGAGAGAGAGTCACTCCATCTAATATTCTGTCTCCTGAAGAGATTGTCATGATATTGGAAAGCAGATTAGTGCAAAAGCAAATAAAAGCAAAGAGAATTGAGTACTGGTAGCAAGTCACAAAGCTATGTCTGTAGAGAGGCCTATTTGTGTAAGACTAAATATAAAAACATCTAGTTTGCAAATCAACAAATGGTACTGACATAAGGAAATACTCCCCCTACCTCACACCTTAGGAAAAAGAGGCAACACAGCAATGACTAAAATGTGTTTTTATAAAAATAAATAAATAAATAAAAGATAAAAAAAGCTTAAGAAATGTATAATAGAGATATGCTATTTATCCAGCATGGAATAGACTTTATTATCTAATCTCTGACAGAGAGGCTTTAATATGATATATTTAGGATTACAGATGTAGAGTAAAAGAAGAATTTAGACGTTTGGTTCAAAAATCTTCATTTTATAGATTTAAAAATCATGGCCTAGAAAAATAAAGTGATTTACCAAAGATAACAGAAGCAGGAGTTATACCCAGACTATCAGATTTAAAATAAAACACTCTTTGGGAATGGAGAATACATTTCACTTTTGTGTCCCTACCCCAAAAAAAATTTGGGAGCTTGATACAATGCATTGACATGATGTTTTCCCTTGCAAGTTCACATTTACAAACCCTGAAGGAAAAAAACTTTATAAGCCAAAGAAAACAAGTGAAATCTATAAATGAGTTCATGGAAAATAGTGACACCAACAAATGAATAATCCTTCCCAAGAGAAAGTTTCATAAAATCTCAAAATTCTAAGAGATTTTAGGGGCCAGCTAATCTAATATCTGCCTTACCAAAAACATCCTCTATGGTATACATAATTAAGTGAAAGGGGAAGGAATCTACTAGAAACATCTTCTAGAGACAAACCTGTTCATTTTTGTATGACTATTTTTTAGAAAACTTGCCTAGCCTTGATCATTAGTAGTCATCGTAGCATAGTTAAAAAAAAAAAAAAAACAAAAAAAAACGGATGTTAGGTTTTGAATTAGGAGACATGGATTTAATCCTTGCTCAGACTCTTGCTACCTGTGTTACCATAGGTAAGTCTTAAGTTCTCAGTTTTCTCATTTATAAAAATTGCAGAATGACCTGATTTGCCTTTTATTTACTTATATGATCCAAAAATAATAACACTAATTTGAAAAGGTGTTCCTTCTAGTAATTCCTCAGCATATGGACTCCCAAAAGATGATGATCATCAATATTCCTCCTATAGGTCTCTGTATTCCTATCAGGCAGTATCATCCAACAATTCTCTGAACTCTTCCAAATTGTCCTACCTTCAGGACTCAGCAGCTCCCATAAAATGGTGTTGCTAGGCCTTTTCCAAAGGAAAATTTCATAATCACAGAAAATGAAAATAGTTCTCAGTGGCCACATAGTTCAACTCATTCACATGTCATGGGCCCCATCCCTATTATGACAGAAGATACACATTTCCCTGGGTATACAGTTCAAGTGTAGTAAACCAAGAAATAGTGTTTCTTCTATGACTATTCTCCTTCATGAAAATGTTTCTATTAAACTCTAGCATAGCAAAACACACACACACACACACACACACACACACACACACAAATTTACCTAGACATCAGGAACATACCTCATTCCTCATATTTACCAAATGGACTACATTGTCAGTAACAGATCAGGACAATATTTATTCTATAATATGCTACCCTCTTTTGCTCAGGTGCCTAACCAGTGTTTTTTCAAATCATGTCAGCATTTTCTTTGTTGTTGAAACCTAACAAAATAACTCAATTTCTCTCCAAAAATTTTTAAAGTCCCTCTGGGAAACAAGTAAGAAAAGTGAACAGAGCAAGAACCATACAGATTACTCCTAGAATGATTTCTTTAATACTTCTGAAATAGGAAATTTTAAGGCTTCCCTTAACCATCTCTCCTCCACATACCAAACATGAAAATGGAATGAAGAGAATAAAAGAAACATTTTCCATTATGTTTTCTCCCAAGCCATCTCCTAATCAGAAACATAGCATCCAAAAGTGGAAGGATGCTGAAGAGATCAACTTGTCCAAATTCTGTCTTGTTAAAAGATGAGGAAATTGAGGTCCAGAGAGGTAAAGGAAACAGTTCAAAGTCACACAGCTAGTAAACAGCAAATCCAGGATTTGAGCCCATGTCCTCTTTCCACTACATCACCCATATATAAGATTTACAGATAGTTTGTAATTCATAATAAAATAATTATGTTCATGCATAGGAAAGGTTAATTCAAATTTCGATTTAAGTACACATAGACTTTACATATACTCTTACTTTTGTGTTACACTATTCAGAATGGAATATGTTTCCTTGTGCCAATAAACATCTATTATACTCTACCATTGATGTTTTTTCTTTCCTTAAGTATCATAAAGCAGGCTAATAGTTGGTCCAATAGTCTTAGCACTTCTGCTATGATTCAATGTAACTTCTAAATACTGTATGAACTTCCACATACTCTAAAGAAAAATAATCTTCAAGAAATCTTATTGGCAGCCTAATGGGTCTATACCTGTGGATAACTAACGATCATTAGAGTTACTTGATTTTTTAAAGTGAATTAGCATCTTATGTTGGCCTAAGACCAATAGGAGAAAAACAGACAGAATAGTGACTGCCTCTAAATTTAGCCTCTTCCTCTGTCCAGGAAGTGGTTTCCTACAAATAAGGACATTCTTATACTCTTCCATATTCACTAACCCATTCAGGCTTCACCTTGAATAAATCCCTTGCCTAAAACATGTCCATATTGTAATTCTGAGGAGCCAATTATTCATCTGCACCTTATGGAGTGGATCTTCTATAGGCTAAATCCGTTCACTCTCCTGAATTCCTTTTGTTGTCACACCTATATACCTATTCATTTAGTAGTCATGCCAGTCGCCAATGAGTAGCAAATAATTCCATTATGCTGTCATTATAGTGCCTCATTTTAAACTATCTAACTTTTAAGGGACTTTTGAGACACATTATACATTAGTCCATTATTTTGTGTCTTCCTGGCACATCAAGATTTCTTAGCAGAAGATCTGGCTGGTTCTCAATGATGAACTCGAGTATCATGCCACTAATTTTTTTTATCTGTACTTTTCTGGGATGAAGACATACCTAAATATTACATCTCCCTCAATCATTTTTTCCTTTGCAGCCTTAGGTATCTAGATTTCTATCATCTTGATATTCCAAAAGTCAATGAGCAGATAAGATTCTTGCTAAAATATAATCTTGCATAAGCTAAATCCTAGGAATTATTCTTGGAATTATCAGCATATGCTAGAAATATCACCACTGATTGTTGGGCTTTTCATGTCCCCCAAGTGTTTAAGACAAAAATAAAATACTCTGACTATAGATCTTTTGGGGCAAATTAGGGACAATTCTATTTTTTTTTAATTCCTTCTGGATCAAGAGTCTCTGTGTAGCTTCCTCTAAACATGGTACAGTGAAAAGATCATTAAACTTGCAGTCAGAGAACTCAGGTTCCAATCCTGACTCTGCTACTTATTTCCAAGGCAACTTGGAACAAAATCATTTAACCTTTTTAAACTATGGTTTTCCTGTCTATAAAATAAGGTATTTGAACTAGATAACCTTAATATCTATTCCAATATAAATCTATGATTTCAGAATCCTAAAATCCAATTTTAATCAATGTGAGTATTGACAGGAAAATCATTCTACAAGGAATACTTCTTTCATAATGCATTGACTAAGATGAAATAGTCCTCTGATTCCAGCTTGAATAGTAACCAGCTTGAGTAATCACTAATTAACCACCAGTATTTGTTAAATGCCTATTTTATGCCATGAAACTTGCTAAGCAATGGGGTTACAAAAAGAAAAATGAAACAGTCCTTGACCTCATGGAATTTACATTCTTTGGGAGTGTCTATTATTAGGATGCTGCTCATAGTATTCTGGCCCATTTTCACAGTCTTGGAGTCTATTGTTTCTACTTATGTTTTCCAGGTAGAATCTATTTCATACCTGGATCTCTCTCTTGACCATTCATAATTACCTAGAGGACTTTCATAGTTATAAATTGGTAAGCTTTGGATAGCACTGATGACTTTGAGTCTGATCCCTAGAATGAGGTTTCTCACTCTAAGATAGAAATCAATTAATGAGCTTCAATTTTTACTAGTCAGATAATAATCATTTGACTAGGTAGGTCAGACTCAATTCTGTTCTCATCATATCTCCTCTCCCTAGACAGCATCACACTTGGATTAACTTATCCTGCTATTAAACCCACTGTCAGTCATCCATGTTCAATCTGGTTACAGAAGATTAGTTTATGTCAATATAGTTTATTCCCAGAGATTATATACAATCACAGAAATCTCAGACTCCACTAGATTTTTCTTCCTTAGAGCCTTCACTCCTTTTGTAGAAATGCTTATGATTCAGTGATCATGATAGGCATTGGGATTTGTTGACATAGGATCTATAGGACATAATATTTATGCCGAATTAGTGACTTCTGACTTATAATATATATGATCTCAACAGACCAGAATAATTATGCATCTTAGTACCCAACTAGTAGCAATTTCCCTGGTATTTGTTGAATATAAAGTCTTTAAGGGAGAGAACTGTTTTAATTTTGATTTTGTATCCCCAATATAATTCCTTGTATATAGAAGTCACCTAATGATTGAATTATTGCTGAATTCAAATGTTAATTGAGTTTTTAGAATGTAGGCATACTGTGTTACTGAAAGTATACCAGAATCTATTTTCAGTCATGGCCCAATTCAATGCCAAAAACTCCAATGCCTGGATGCAATCTTAGGACTCAAAGTGACTAATTCCCCATCTGCAGACTTATTGTAGCAATGGCTTTCCTGGTACAAAGGAGCCCTTAGGCCATACAGGTTGTCATCAGTGTACAATATATAAGGTTCACTTAGATCAGCAAAATCCAATACAAGTACATAAGTGAGTTAATTCATTAGGTCCTTGATGTCTTTGTTATATTTCTTACCAAAGAAGTCTCCAAAGTGATAAAGTCAGTGTTGCTCTTTCTGACTGGAATATCATTTTCAAATTTCTCTTCTGCCCTTCCATTGGTAATTTCTTATAACAACATAACTAATGACTCAGATCACTGAGATTTTGTAATGATGCTATAATTTTTCACAAATCTGAAAGAACTAACCGAATAGCAATGTTATAATAGTTCTATGGATGTGGTCAAGTAACAAGCACTTCCATATTCTCAAAATCAATATTCACTCCCTATACTGTGTTATATATATACATGGCATAAATTACACAAATTCAACACATCATCCTGCAAAGCAGTTTAGTATAGTATCAAAGCCCTGGTGTAGACATTAAGAAGATGTGGGTTCACCTCTTAATCCAGACACTTCAGTTGCAAACTGGATGACCCTGAGCAAGACCTTGAATCTCTCTCATCTCAGTTTCTTCATTTTTTAAATGAAGAGGCTGAATTCAATGACCTTAAGGTTCCTTACAGCTCTGGATCTATGTTCTAATCAACAGTATTGGGTCATTCTAATACTTTCTAATACTTCTAATACTTTCAATAACTTTTCCTCATATTTTTCCAATGTCTTCCCAAAAAGAATTAATTATCCAAATAGACAAGAACCTACCAAGAGTTCATATCACCTGCCACTTTCCCCATGAGCCATTGGAAATGATTGACACTTCAGAAATTTCTTGTGGATTGTTTGTCCTCACACTGGAAAAATCCCACTAGATAAATGAAAGCAGTTTTTTTCTTATCTTCCTCTGACATGGAATTCTAATATTGTTTGTAATATACTTGTAATATGAAGAACTGATTTCTGGATAGCTGTCTGAGCCATCCTGAAATCATGTCATGATGTACTGAGCCTCCATGATTCTCTTAATATGAGTTGAGTAATCCATATGCATACTAATATTCCAAGTCTTTATTGAAATCATTATTATATGTGATGCCCAAATACTATGGGATACAACAATGATACTACTAACTCTTTCAGTGGTTCCTTAAGTCTTCCATTTCAGAAAACACAATCTTCTAGAATATTTCTCAGAATAATTTGTGAATAATGTAAGACAGTTCTCAGACATACTGTGTATTTTATAAATCAGTTTAAAAAAAAAATAGAACTGCCACCATATTTCTCAGATTTTTTTTTCCATTCCAAAGCACTAGAGAAGCTCCAAGATCTAGCTTCTCAGACTCTACCCATGAATGTGACAATTCAGGGAGACACTGGAAGTGCTAGAATGGAAAAAAAAAAACTGTAATTTTTGCCAGCTCCACCTATCTTCTAAACTTCTATATATTAAATTAGGGAGAAATTAAGTCCCTGAGTTCCACCTACAATATTCACAAAGCATTCCAAAGATTCTTAACTATGGGATAACATGGGATAAGAGATGAGAGGTTATAAAAGATCTTGGAGATAATCTAATCCAATCATTCAAAAGAAATTAATTTCTTTAATGAGGAGAGAGGCTTATCTAAGTTCAGTTATTTAAGTTATAGGATTCTAGGTTTAGAGCTAGATTTTAGAAGCCATTGACTCCAAACCTCATCATTTGAAAGATGAGGAAACTGAGGCTGAGAGAAATTAAGGCATTGGGGTCACATAGCTGGACAGTATCTAAGACAGGATGTAAATCTGGATCTTCCAACAATAACTGGAATTCAAACCCAGGTCCTCTGATGCCAAATCCAGTACCTGAGACTCTATACCAAGCTGCCTTCCCAAAGCAGAAACTCAGGAAATATTGCTTGGTTTTATATAAATAAAAAACAATGTATTTGACTCTTCATTCTAAAGTATAAAGGGAAAGTAGTCTCCATGTCATACCCTCTTTCCTATAGGTCTCCACACTGATCAAAGTCATTTTCTGTAATTCTCGAAGTTAGATAATTGTCTAGGACACTGGAGAAGGATATGACATAAGATCCTAGGAATGAAGGAGTGAAAAATCCAGTGAGACCAAGGGAAGGAAGGTCTATTTAGTAGCTGGAGACAAGAAAATAGGAAGATGGAGAGATGCCTTTTTTCAGACCTAGAGAGAGCCCAATTTCTCTAAGCTCTTTTTCAAACCAAAGATTTCTTTCAAGACTTTGAGTTAGCAAACTAAGTTCCTAAAGTGTAGAAAGCCACAGATAGTTGGGGGACTCTGAGTGAGGTATAGGACCCTTTAACCCAGAGGGAACCTGATAACAATGTCTAGTTTGGCTCCCCATCTCCCCTAAAGGCTCTCGGCCTTCCTGGGAAGTCAGGGAGCAGTAAGATTGAAGCAGAATGATACCAAATGGCAAAAAGATATCTACATACAATAGCAAGTTGTTTATGTGGCCCCCCACACAGTATATAGTTAGTGCATGTGCAGTGTTGCTTTGGTTATGTAAGGGTATTAGGGTATATAAGGGTGAGAGAAATTGGAATCAGCAGACTCTATGTTTTGAACATCCTTGTGGGTCTCCTGTTTCATCACTCCTCCACTAAGACCAAGGACTCAGGCTGGTCCCCCCCGAGATCCTCCAGAAAGCTAGTCCTGACAGTATATTTCTAGAGTCCCCACCTCAGCATGGGGCCTCTAGAAAGCATAGTACATTTTGACACCCCA